>NW_019424104.1:0-2234 GCF_000390285.2 Anoplophora glabripennis | reverse complement strand
GCATCCTATATATGACTAGACATATCATTATGGTAAATCAAAAGCATAATAGGTAAAAATGTATAATCATCTATGTTTATAACAAATATTATCTGGTAAAATTCTTTTCTTACTTTCAGATACAGAGACAGTTAAATATAACCGGAGGAAGTCTATATGTTATTTCGTAATATACATAGTGGTGAAAACAACCCGCTCTATGTAGAACAAATTAAGAAAGATGAAGAATTATGGAAAAAANGATTGCTGAATGCCCCCCTCGGATTGACAGACAGTCAAGTCAGAGAAAGTAAAAATGCGAGTGTGTGGTTTATTACGTATGCAAATGTGTAGAGCTGGGACAGTAGGGCGTGTGGTATGACGAATTATTTGGTTCAGAAGAGACCCAGAAAAGTCGCAGGGTATAATCAACTGTTATTGTTCGACTAAAGTGCTTTTTAGTATCACCAATAGTACAAGTTGTACTTTAATTCTTTGGTTGGTAATAAACTGCAATGTTTCTGGAAATAAAATCATAACATTTTTTGTATTTCGGAGTCTTGAAAAACATAGTTTGGTACAGAAAGAGATCCAGGATAAAATCTACCGGGCAATACCTAATACAGACTAAACACTTTCGGATTACAAGATTTTTACTCGTAGTCAAATTTGTGGATGTAAAAGCTGCTGGAAATATTTGTTATTTTTTTAAAGTTCTTTTTAGTTTTTTCGAGAATAAAAAGTGGTCTTTACTTTCTCTGTATACAGGGTGTTCCTAAATAAGTGTCGCAACGGAAAACTGTAAATTCCTCTTTATTTTTCCCTCTTCCATTTTTCCTCTTTTCGAGATACACGGTGTCAAAACTTTTTTTCAGATTTTTGCCAATATCTTAGGAACCTTTTGAACTACAGGACTGAGCTTTTGTACACTCATTACGACTATTAATAGCTACTTGAATTTATTTAAAATTGTTAATTATTACTATCTATCTTTTGAATTACAAAAGATTTTCGAAAAATGTATAAAATTTTCAAAAAATAACAAATTCACGCCAAATTTGGTATACGGGCATTTTCGGGGTTGCTGATCACGGATCCGCGGTCAATTTTATAAAATTCAAGATGGCGGATCCAAGATGGCCGACCAAATTTTCAAAAAAATAACAGATTCGCATCAAATTTGGTATAAGGGGGATTTCGGGGTCGCTGATCACGAATTCGAGGTCAATTTTACAAAATTCAAGATGGCGGCCGACCAAAATTTCAAAAAATAACACATACAAGATATAGCCGAAAAAAAGTAGATTGACACATGATACGTTATGAAGTAAAATATTACAAGATGAGTTTCGCAATTCTGACATCGAATACGTAATCAGCGATCCCGAAAATCCCCGTATGCCAAATTTGCTGCGATTCTGTTATTATTTGAAAATTTGGTCGGCCATTTTGGATCCGCCATCTTGAATTTTGCAAAATTGACCTCGGATCCGTGATCAGCGACCCATAAAATCCCCGTATACCAAATTTGGCGCGAATCTATTGTGAAAACTCGTGATATCTGACTTTAATTGACCGTTTTTTTTGAGGTTAGAAAAAGAACCATTAATGCTGACCGCAGGTTCACGTTGCGCAGGGTCTTAACTATATAAATGAACATTTGAATATAGAAAAAAAAATTGTTGTATTTTTCCTAGCACGTTTTCATGAATTTTTGCTATTTTTTACCTGTTTTTTGAGGTTAGGAAATTCCTGTGATGTGATAGCTGTCAGAGGCAATTGTTGAAATAAGATAATTTTATTACTAACTGACAAGCTTGAAAGATAAATTCATTGCCTACTACTGACTTTTCGATTATTTTCTAATAAACACTGTTAAAATCTTGTTTCAGTTAATACGGTTTTTCTTGAAGACCATAAGGTTTTTTAAAATTTAACAAGAGTAAAATTATTTTTAAAATTAAATTCTGCTGGGAATTAATTTTACTATTTTTGAATAAGGGTGAATAATCCCCAATGAACACCTTGTAGTGCTTCAATTAACTTTAAATCATAGTCATAGAAGACCAGTAATAAACCTAAATCATGTACCAAATTTGGTTCATGCTTCAATGTTTAATCGTGCTAATCTTTTTTTTGAAGTAGAAGACAACTTATTTGAACACATTATGTAAAAACAATTTTTATTATTTAAGCACATTATGGTTTTAGTTTATAAGTTTTTTCCATTTTATAAAATAGTTTTATTATTAAAA
>NW_019424103.1:0-2179 GCF_000390285.2 Anoplophora glabripennis | reverse complement strand
AGCAGAAAAATTTCCAAATTTTTGCTGCCTTTTTGCATAATAGTCCAACCAAATTACACTTGGAGAAAAAAAAATTGTTACCTGGACTTTTATAAGTGGAAATGGTAAAAGGGATTATAATAAACCTAAAAAAATAAATGCGTGAGCAGGGGTGGCGGAGGGTTGAATTGGGGGGTTGAAAAGTTGAGAAAAATTGTATCATTGGGATTTCTGGCGAAAGTTGACGTCAAATAAAAGTTGTAGATCATGCAAAAATCTACAACTTTTGTAGAGGAAACTTTTTTCTTCAGATTTTTCGTTTTTTATTTCTCATTTCTGCAAAAATAACTTGATTTTGACGAAACTTGGTGAAAGTATACCTTTCTGTGTCTTAAATAACCACATTTTTTTTAGATAAAAACTCAAGAAGTTTCCGAGATATTCATTTTTTCCGGTCTGATACACATTTTCTTCAAAGAAAAATTCTACTTAGGAAAATCATCATACAGAGTTCTGCCGTGATCATTTTTTCCATTTTGACGTATACTTTTTGGTGAAATAAAAAATCAGCTCAAAAATGCAAAAAAAAAATAAAAAATGATTTTTTCAGTAATTGTTGATAATTTGTTTAAATTAAAAAGAAAATCAAAAACTGATTACACCATTCAATTCTACCGAAAAAAAAATACAAAAAAACTGTCTCATTGTTTGACCCAAAACTTTATTTTTGTACGCTAGTGCTATAAACATCTAAGTCGAATTACAAATGCACAAATGATAAATTATCCCAAAAACGCGAAATTTTGCAAAATCGTTTTATTTTTTTCTGGCTTTATTTGAAAACGAATATTAAAATAAATTGCATGTTTACATTGCCACTATTTTCGCTCTATCCAATGGCGTCAACATTTTTGCAATCCGACGTTTCCTCTTCGAGGGAACATCATCAGGTTAATTTTTTTTAATCAATAATTTAAAAGGTTGTGCCTAATAAAAAAATACTACGAATTTATGAAATGTTTTATTATTTCTAATTAGTATTGCTAATAGTAGTAAAAAAAATTGTTGGATATTTTGTGCGGTATTGACTTTTATACTGTTGTGACTTCATCCAATAATTTTAATAGATAGCTAAAAACTTTTTAACCGATTACAATATAATATCATCTAATTCAGAATTAAAAATGACTAGATTTTAACATAAAAATAGCAACGACGTATTTAAAAAATTAACCTGATGATGGCCCCTCGAAGACGAAACGTAGGATTGCAAAAATGTTGACGCCATTGTATAGAGCGAAAAAAGTGGCATTGTAAATATTTATTTTATTTTAAAATTCGTTTTCAAATAAAGCCAGAAAAAAATTAAACAATTTTGCAAAATTTCGGTTTTTTCTACCCGGAATTTTAAAACTTAAAAGCGGCATATTGTTAAATATAAAAAAACACTACTTTTTTCTAATCTGACCCCTATTTCTTGCCGTTTCCTAGATCCTATTGCTATCCCATGCTCATCTTACATACTGTATATCTATGAATTCATCAAAATTAAAAAAAAATAAGTACATTAATCGATCCTACGGAAAAAAGATTATTATTTATTTTATTTATTCACTATTCGACTTATGTTTATAGCAATACTGTACAAAAATAAAGTTTTGGGTCAAACAATGAGACAGTTTTTTTTGTATTTTTTTACGTACAATTGAAAGGTGTAGTCAGTTTTTGATTTTTTTTAAATTTAAACAAATTATCAATAATAACTGAAAAATTCATTGTTGCAAGTAATTTTTTACTTTTCTTTCTATTTTTGAGCATGTTTTTGAACTGTGATTACAGATTTCTTTATTTCATCAAAAAGTATGTGTCAAAATGAAAAAAATTATCACCAGCAGAACTCTGTAGGTACGATGATTTTTAGTGGAATTTATCTTTGAAAAAAAGTGTTTTAGACCGGAAAAAATGAATATCTCGGAAATTTATTGATTTTTTTATCTAAAGAAATTTGTGGTTATTTAAGGCACAGAAAGTTATACTTTCACCAAGTTTCGTCAAAATTAAATTATTTTTCCTGAAATGAGGAATAAAAAAGAAAAATAAGAAAAAAAACTGTTTTTCGTATTTTTCTCGGAAATTTTGATGTTATCTTAAAAAGTGATATCTACAAAAGTTGTAGATTTTTGCATAATCTACAACTTTT
>NW_019424102.1:0-2196 GCF_000390285.2 Anoplophora glabripennis | reverse complement strand
ATGGCGAATTACGATATGCACATTTTGCCATTTTTCTCTAAAACATTGCGTTTTACAAAAAAGTATCAAGAGACAAGAGACTATAATTTCTTTGGATTTAAAGAAATAATGTGGCCTATAAGTCTCTAGTGAGTTATAAGTCATAAGTCACTAGTAAGTTATGACTTATAACCCACTAGTGACGTATAGAAATCATAGAAAGACAAATGTTTGGTATATTTTTCTAGTTTTTATTAAAAAAACAATTTGAAATAGTAAAGACACAATTTAGGTTGACACTCCTTTGTAATATTTAAAAATACATTATTTTCGTTAAATTACTTTTTCTGACATTGACAACTTGAAATTTTAAGTTACTTTTATTTATTATTAAAACGAAATTCTATGAAAGTACTGAATAACATTTTGTATGGCACTCGTGTGTTATGTCATATGTCACTTGAGAAAATTTCCCAACGTGACATATATACCGTACACACTAGTACCATAAATAACTATTCTTAAGGGGGGGGGGGGGNATAAGTACCACTTCAATAAAAGCGTAATTATATGAATATGTCAGAGTGAAGGCAGAATGAATCAATTCAACTACTAAATATTCCACAATTTCCATTAATAAAATTGTTCAATTACTTTTATAGTTCATTTAGTCTAAAATTAGGTATTTTATTGTCATATTTTCAATGGATTTAGGAGCATTAAAAAAAATTATTTATGGTTTTTTAAAACAACGTAGCATTTATTTTCTATTAAGTGGGATCTACAGGAAAGAGACGACTTTATTATCCAAGTCAAATCACTTTTCTTTCGTCGAAACGTTCCTTAACTAATAAATTTTAAGTGTCAATTTTCTAAGCCTATTTACCAAATGTTCGGTCAGACCTAAATGTCTTATTAACTTCATTTTATAAATAACAGGGCAAATACAACTGATGTTAAAACAGTTACAGGAATTTTATACTTAAAGTATTTGTGTCTAGTTGATCTTTACTTACCTAGAAAATGTGATAAAATTCATTTCATTAATATTCAAACTTAGAATGTAATTATTTAACAAAGAAAGAAAGATTTTCTTATCATTTTCAGCAGTTTGAAATACATTTTTCAATGCACTGGAAGAATATATAAATCATTTACGTAAGAAACTAATTTACCATTCGTATTTCGTAATCTAAAAATATTATTAATGTAAAGTAAAAACAATATTGGCTCCAGGACAGCTCCTTGAGGCAAACCCATTGTAAAGTAATAATTCGCTGTGTTTATTATTAATTTTCGCTCTTTGAAACATCTCTAAAACCAATTTCTTTCAAATTAGTGACATTTTTATCCTATTTTTAAGTTGTTAACTACATTGTGTATACACTGTAAAAAATTTCACTCAAATTTCACTTAATTTTACTCAACAATGCATCAATTTCTCCACACACCTGATTGAGTGAAATTTTCACTATATTAGTATGAGTACAACTGAGTGAAACTATTGCATCAGAGTGAGTTTTACTCAAATTCAAGTTACTGTCAACTATCAATTGATGACATTTTACTCTATTCTGAGTATATAAAACCAATTTAGAGTTGACTTTTTCTCTAATATGATTTAAATCTATTATTGAGTCATTTTTTACTCAGGCTTGGTTTTTAATTAACTAAATATTGAGTGCAAAAATAAATCACCCATAAATGATTAATTAGGATATACAGTGTTGAAATTAATTAAACACTTGAAGTTAACAGATGAAAAATCGGTATTTTGTAGCAACTTTTTTGTAGTTTATTAAATTTGTATAATTTTTGGGTAAAAGCCATGTTATTTAAAATTATGTCTACCCATGTGTAAAATTTACGTAATAAATCCTTCCATATTATTAACGTTTGAAGTGGTTTTGCACCACTATATATTTTCTTGAAATTTGAATTTAAATATCATTGTCATAAACTACTAAACAATCATGATGGTTTCAACACAGATTTGTTTTAGAGACAATAATTTAGGTCTCGATTGGTTCACTGATCGAATAAATAATTTTACATTACAAATACGTAATTATAAATAACAATTTAACTATCCCATTATTTAACCAAATATTAATCGAGACTTAATATTGAAATGAACACACTGTATCTCAAGACACAACACCGAGAAATAGCATAGAAAATTTTCATGAAATTATAATGTAGAATAAAATAAAGACA
>NW_019424101.1:0-2178 GCF_000390285.2 Anoplophora glabripennis | reverse complement strand
ATTTGATATGGCTATTTTTTAAAATTTATTTCAGATTTAAAAAGGCCAAGTCAACACTTGAAATGGCGATTTTAACATTTAAAAGGGCTGTTACAACATTAAAAGACAACATCAATATTTAAAATATTTCAACATTTACAAAGGCCATCTCTAAATTTAAACACAATATCCATTTTTTGTTGCTTCAACAATAAACATTAATAATGTTGGCCTTAAATAGGACTGCTTCAACATTACGCTATTTTATAATTAAACAAGCTATATCAGCATTAAAAATACTAACACGCCCAAAGACAATTTAAACGTTTCAAAGAGCTATTAAAAGACAACTTCATTATTTAAAAATATCATTTGACATTAAAACACAACTTTAACATTTAAAAAGGCTGTCGTAACGTTTACAAAGACTATTTCAACATTAAAAAGGCTATTCAAATGTTTAAAAAGGTTACGTCAACATTTACATAGACGATTCTGATATTTAAAAGGGCTAAAGTATCATTTTAACGCAAATGCAACATTGAAAGAGCTATGTTAATATTTAGGAAGCCGTAGTAATATTTGGAGTCGTATTAGCATTTAAAAAGTCATTAACATTAAAAAAGCTTTATAAACCTTTAAAAAGACTATTTCAACATTAAAAAGGGCTATCTTAACATTTAAAAAGTCTATTTTAATATTAAAGAGTTATTCCAACATTAAAGACATCTTAACGTCTCAAAGACATTAAAATACAACTTAAGCATATAAAAAGGCTATCTTAACATTTAAAACGACTATTTCAACATTATATTAAAGTTTTCAGCATTGAAAAGATTATGTCAATACTGCAAAGGCGATTACAGAATCTAAAAAGACTATTTGAAAATGACAACATTTCAAAAAGCTATCTCTTCATTTATAAAAGTTATTTCAACATTAAAAAGGCTATTGTAACATTTAAAAAAGAGACAGTTCAAGTTGTGTTAACTTTTACGTAGGCGATTTTAATATTTAAATGCTAATGCATTATTTTAAAGCAAATTCAATATTTTAAAAAGGCTGTTTTAACATTTAACAAGTGTTATTAGCATTTGGATGGCCATATTTATATTTAAAATATTTAATAAAATAAATATTTAAAAGAACCATTTCAACATTGAAAAGGGCAACATTTAAAATTACTATTATTCTTATTTCAAAATCCAATTGTTCTTTGTTTTTAATCACATGTCACAGTTTTACGTTAAATTTTTTAATAAAAATAACAATTCTGATTTAGAAAATAATTTCAAGCAAAGTGCTTGAATAGACTTGGAAATAATTGGAGAAAATGTGGATGGAAAAGGCAAACTTCGAAGCGATAAAACAATAAATAAATGCCTTTAATTTCCGTCTGATCGAGGCAATATTCGTTTCATACACTAGATGTAGCTTAACTCAAGTTCTGCTCCTAATAATCATAATAAATTCGGCACATTAAAACTCGCGCCATTTTTAATAAAAAGGGTAATAAGTGGCGCATGGCCTAGGCTGCGCTGCGTTCGAGTGGTAATATATTTATGAAATTGGAAAACTTTCCGGGCCGTTTCTCGACGACTGGGGAAGTTACGGCCAGCCGGCAGTTTGTACAGTTTAAACGTAGATTTGAATTAGAAACGCGGAATTTACAACGCAAGTCGGGAAACTTGGCGAGACGTCTGAGTGCTTTCATGTGTGTGTTTAAACTGGAAGATAACATCGCTCTCTGCTCAGTTTTTTTTTAATTAAAGTATTTAAATCGAAACGTAGAGACAGAACAAATAGCAACAGTTTCATAAATCTTTAACATTATTACGGAAATTAATTAAAATTAATAATTACTTATGTGGGAGGGGGCAGTATATTAATATTCTATTTTGTAAGCTATACTAAAAAATGTACTAATGTATGTATGGTATATAGTACAAGGTAGATTAAGCATAAATGAACAAAACAATTGTATATTTATGGTGTATAATAGTTAACCGGTTTTAAAGTGCATTGAGGTACAATATTGGGGAAATTTATCACAAACTGGCAACAGTGCGAGTCGAATTACTTGTTTTAATCCAAGGTCAGCTGACTAGCGCGCTCTGGACTTTGTTTTACAGTAAACTATAAGCAATTCAAAGGTAAACAGTTATTTAAAAAAATTTAAGACACTTGTTATGCAGTTAT
>NW_019424100.1:0-2183 GCF_000390285.2 Anoplophora glabripennis | reverse complement strand
AAAATTTGCCTGTTTTTTACGTTTGTTTCAAAATTTTTCATTTTTATTTGGTTTTTTTTCTACGTTATAGTAAAGATCTGGAATGTTTTATTTTTTTACCAAATAGTTTATTTAATTACCAACATTTTAAGCGTAATTTGAAAAAAAAAACGGATGAAAAATAAAGTTTTTATTAAGGATTTTGTGGAACGACAATATTTTCATTTTCATTGCTCACACACTATATTCGGCGTCCATCAGAATTTGAATCTCTGTATACGTTGGTAGCCCTGACACACGCTATATTCGGCGTCCATCAGAATTTGAATCTCTGTATACGTTGGTAGCCCTGATTGACGAAATATGACCATTTCCTCTCTCTCTGTCACAGTAAACAGTTTGGCTTTGTACGTGCAAAAAATAAAATGTGTTCAATCGATTCCAACGAATTTTGTTATGTTTGTGGAGTTCTTGTGAAAAAGAAATCACAACATTTGATGCGAAAAATGAATACGAAAAATTTATCTGAAGCGTATAAGAAGTATTTCGGCTTTCGACCTGCGTCTCTCGACAAACTTTGGACACCGAATAATGCATGTAACAACTGCCGAACAATATTAAATAAAATTGGTAAGGGTCAAGAGTGTTTCTTCACATTTGGAAAGCCAGTGCAATGGAGAAACCAGATCAATCATACAACAGATTGTTATTTCTGTTTAACGGAAAAGGCTGTCGGACGTAGAATTGAACCAGTTTATCCAGTTGTTAGCTCGGTGACGCTGCCAGTGCCGCACTCAGTATCGTGCCCCAAACCGCAGCTGATTGTAGCGGGGTCCACAGAAATACGAAAAAGAACAACAAAAAGTGATTCATCAGATGAGTGCAGTGAATCAGAAATGCAATCAAATAAGAAACCCCATTTACTTACTCAGGCCGAGCTTAATGATTTGTGCCGAGATTTGTATTTGCCGAAATCGAAATCTGAATTACTTGCATCACGATTGCAACAGTGGGGATATTGTGCTCCTGAGACACGTGTTACATATTACCGTGATCGTAGCAAACAACTTGCACTTTTTTTCGCAAAAACGGCAAACTTTTGTTTTTGTGCCAACATATGTGGTCTTTTCAATGCTCTCCAACAAAATTATGACCCAGTGGAATGGCGTCTTTTTCTGGATGGAGGCAAGAATAGTTTGAAGGCAGTCTTGCTTCATAAAGGGAATACGAAGCCATCAATTCCAATCGGATATGGAAAATACATAAAGGAAACATATGAAGCAATGAAAGAACTTCTCGATCTCATACAATACTTAGAAAAAAAATTACAGCGTTTTTCGTGTTCAGGAGGTCCCAATTAACTTATCTAGGTATGTGGCGTTCTTGGTATTTTTCCAAATTAAAAATTTGTAAAGCTGTGTTATTCAGTTCAATGTTCAAGTATATGTTTAGTTTAGTTACATTAAAATACGCTATCACTGCACACGTGTCTCTTTCTCACAATAAATTTTTCATATGTCGTCAATAGGACGTGTTTCGGAAAAATTATAGGGAAAACGCCCCAAAATCGAAAAAAGTCACAGAGGAAAAAGGTGTCAGACTAGGCCTAATGAAGCTATATAAGAAGTTTGGAAAGAGTATGTATCAATAAAAGTTTTGCAGACTCATTACATGTAAAATGGTTAAGTTTTTAGGAAGCTTATGAAAAGATAGGTGTTGTGTTCTATAATAAATGATTTAATTAATATATCTACGTAACAGAATTTTTCAGGTAAAAACAACTCTCTGAATTGAATTAAAAAATAGTGTGTACTTGACAACAAGAATAAATAAAAATAGAATCTTCACTTAATTTCCCCTTTATTATAAGAAAATAGAAGATACAGTCCATCCCAGTCTCTTGAAGAAATTGGTGAAGAAGAATTTGCATAGATAGGGACCTTCACGACATGAAAAAACGAAGCGATACAATTATAAAAAACTAGTTGGAATCGGTAAAATAAATGAATTTTTATTAGAAGATAAGAAATTGGAAAAGAAAAAAACAAGGTTAAAGTTAAGATGGAAGGAAACTACAGAAATAATGATCCCTCTAAGACATATCAAATTATTTAAAAAAATGAACCAAGATAAGTAGCGTAACATTAGATCTATTGCCACCAACTAACAATATAAAAGAAGAAATATAAGAAATAAAAGAAATA
>NW_019424099.1:0-2195 GCF_000390285.2 Anoplophora glabripennis | reverse complement strand
TCGTTTTTTTTAAGCCACCCTAATGTATTTATGTAATCATTGTCCAAAATCTGAGGGCTTTTCATAAAATTTACATCCAGTGGCGAAGATACAGGGTATTTTCTAAATAAAATAGTACGCTATTGCTTTGCGATAACAACCATGATATTTTCGGATTCGTCTTTCAATTTTCTACAAACTACTAAGTATTCTTTTATGTTTTTAGAAAAAAGTCGGATTTTCGAGTAAAACTTAATAAACTAACTGAAAACATTTGACAAACACTAAACATTCAGTTATTTATTCATATAAAGAAATTAATAAAATTAGTCATCATTTTAATGATTTTATTTGAGTAAATGCTCAACGAAAATGTATTTTGTTCGAAATTTATTGTTACTTGGATCTGATGAAAAGCATTATTTATTATTTCTTCTAACTTCTCAGAATGTCAAAGTTACTATTGCAGACCACTAGGTAATTTTAAAAAGCGTTATATTCACCAAAGAATACGGGGTCATTTTTGGCCACCATTTGTGGATCACCCTGTATAACTGACATTATTTATTATTTTTTTTTAAGAACTGCTAAATCAGTCAAGTTATATTCAATAAAAACAATAAAAAACAAATAAAAAATTAACCACACCAATAATGCAATAAAAATTATCATTTATAAAATGTGGACAACTAACTGGGTATATTTTAATACGTCTATATGTTGCGTCTTATAAATAAAAAAATAATAATTGCATAGACTTNGTTATATTCAATAAAAACAATAAAAAACAAATAAAAAATTAACCACACCAATAATGCAATAAAAATTATCATTTATAAAATGTGGACAACTAACTGGGTATATTTTAATACGTCTATATGTTGCGTCTTATAAATAAAAAAATAATAATTGCATAGACTTATACATATAAAATTGAGGATATTAATATTTTCTAATGGAAAAACTAAGTAAAATAGTAAACCTCGTATACATTTAAATTATTCTTGAACACAAAATAAAGTTCTTATTTTCGACACCATTTTTTATAACGGCCTTATTAGTTGCCGATTGTTTTTAGGAATTATGATGGTTTTCGTACTAAAAAAACGTAATGGATGTTTTTGCTCGAATTGTACGAGGAATGTTGCAAAATTGTCAGGAATCGCTTTTTCAACATAATGAATTGAAATTTTATATTCGGGCTAATCTTTTAGAGGGAAATAACTTTTCTTCGAAACATTTTCCACTGGGCTTGAAAATAAGGGTACTTTACTTTTGAGCCGATTTGCAGTTTTCGTCTGACCCTCGTATATACCAAACGTTTTATGAAGTTTTGATTTGAGGACATGCAGAGACAAGTGACAATCGAGGGAATTTATTAAATTTATACATAAAGTTTTTTCCCATATGGTGCAAACTTTTTGGATAGCGCTGTACATATATATTAATTTGACAGTAACTTATTGTTAAATTAATTATTGTAATAACCAGTATTTTTTCACGAAATTTTGGTACAAATCACATTAAGGGAGTGCAAAATCCAGTGGCGTAATGCGATTACAATAAAAAATAATTCGCTAACGAATTATTGTTAAATTTGTCATTGGAAAAAAAATAAAAAGTAAGCTTTCATAATTGATAATAAATTGTATTGTTATGTGATGTTTTTAAACTCTATATTAAAAAAAAAAAACAAATTAAATGGTTCAATAAATACCACTTCTATAAAAGTGTCCATACATATAAAAGTAATTTATAATTTTCATTTTAATTTAATTTAAGTGCCAAAAATAATAAATTTAATATTATTTAGCTTAAGACAGAATAGAACCGTTTGTCGATCTGCTTAGTTAAAACCCTGTATATTGGCCGCACAAATAGATATATAAACAAGAAAAAATAATCATTATCCATTTTTAAATCAACAAAATAAGAACAGCTCTAATATAAGTTTAATGAAACTGTTATAATTAAAAAAATGCATTTACAAAATATGGTTAATATTTACCAAAGATATCAAAAATTTAAGTAGGTACGTCTTATTACAATTTCGTGGATAAAATTAAATCAAAATTATAAATTAGTTTTCTATTTTATGTATTTAGAATTAGGTAATTATTTTAATGTATTTGTGATTGTTTTTAACTCCCCTTTTGTATCTTGTTTAAACTGACTCCCTTGCCACCTATAATAAACTAAATTTACTTTTAAAACCC
>NW_019424098.1:0-2193 GCF_000390285.2 Anoplophora glabripennis | reverse complement strand
TCTACCTATAGCATACCGATTAGAATTAATAAGCTCAAAACCTGTACATCTCTGGTGGTTCTTTGATTAATCGTCTTAATTATTTTTTGCGGGTATATTTCATCGGTAGTCGTGGCAGTAGTCGGCAGGGTAGTTGTTTCTCACAGTATCAGTATAATAAAGTTCCAGTAAATTGGTAAAACGAAGGTGATTAATTATTGATTCTCCGCAATAACATGGAGATACTTGTTTTGAAATAGGATTCTACATGAAAACAATAGAAGTACGATCTGACAAGTGGCAATGTGATGGTATCATATCTAAAGGTTGGAAAATTATGATTAATTTTACTAAAGCTTCTATTCACTTAAACTTGGTATAATTTGAATATTTTCTAGAAAATGGCGGAGGATCCGGTTTCAAAACTTGCTACTTATAGCTTACAATGAAGTAATTAAAAATATGCTTAAATAGAATTACATATCAAGAAAAAATTTGTTATCAACTACATCGGCACTATATAACTTTTGTTTCTTGGGCTATTCCCTAGCTACAGTTCCATTCCATCCGAAAAAATTGGTAGCCAAAATGTGACTGGACCAATATTCTTATTTCTTAGAGTTACGGTTGAATTTTAAAGTAACCTGCATAATATTATTGTTAGAAAAGTGGAAATTCTTGCTGTTAGTTTTTTTAACAAAGCTGGAGATATTTTTGTCGACACCAAATAACATTGCTTTTAGTTTTATTATTGTTTAAAAAACTTATCTTCTATACGAACGTTGAAACCAAATCAAAACTTGTATTAAAAATTGCAGGGACATTCCCAACCATAATCGCACACGTATAATTCATCGCGATACCGCATTTAATTTAAAAGTTTATTTAATCATCCACAAACAAAAATTTCCATTTTCCAGCACCAGAAAATACAACGCCAATCCACCGCTTGCGTGACATATTAAATTGTTAGTGGCGTCATAAATAATATATGTCTTTTTTCAATTAACCATACGGGGAATTTAACTGACACGAGCTAGTTTTTCATTGTTCGCGAGATTTGTAGTGCCGGACCTCATAAAAAAATTATATAATCGTAAAATGTTCGTTAAAATTCGCTTTATAGTTTTAAAGTGAAATTTTAATACTACATAATAATTCAGCTGTGCTTTAACAAGATTAAATAATTAATTAATGGGGGCTAATGAAAAATGTTATTATATACCAAAATAACTCTGTAAATTAGTCATAATTAAAATTTATATTTTCATACCGAGTAAATGGATTAAATTAACTTTATGGAAACGCGTTTTATATAGGGAACAAAAAATAAAGCTTAATTGTTTTTCAGTTCAGTTTCATCATTTTATAATAATTTTCTTTAATGTACAGCATGTACAAATTTCAGTTTGCATATTTGGAGACGTATATACGTATAATTTCGGCAAGAATACTTTTTTTTGTAATATGCTTTAGAGTTTACAGAACCGTTTAGAAATGTTATAAATTTTGAATTTTAACATATTTTTTTCGTCTAAGAAAAAAAATTTACATTAACTACCCCTATTATTTTCCAATGAAGAACTTGCACACAAGTTTATTTGAAACATGAACGGGACACCCTGTATAAATAGTTGTTTCAAAACTATACCGTATTCGTTCATGGAAATGAGATGAAAAGTCTATATAAATATGGGTCCGTAAATGCTTCTTTACAGAGAAAATAAATAAAAAAGATGTTGTTCGGAACTGATTTGGAATTAATTGTTTGAAAATCACACAAAAATTTTTTATGCTTGTATACCATAGTTTGAACCAACTTGGCTGTTTTGTCTTCATCAGTAGTGTAGAAGTAGGGGTATATACTGTTATTTAAGTAGAAAAAAATAGCATGCTACTGGAGTTAATAGAACTTGATGCGACTTTTTAAATGCCCATCTAATTTATTACTAAAAATATCTCTTGAGTAATGGTCGCAATGGTATCCAGGAGATTTATGGGGTCGATTCTGCATACACATGTAAGCAAATTTATTACTTTATATAAGTTTACATTTGTAATAGACTTTTTTAGTGTGACGTCACATATTTAGGCAGCCATTTTTTTGGCACTTATGCCTAAAGTACATAAGGTCGAAAATCGATTTAGTAAAAATATTGAGAAATTCTTCAAGCTATTTGGTTATCTCGGGTAGATTTTGATATAAACACTTGT
>NW_019424097.1:0-2192 GCF_000390285.2 Anoplophora glabripennis | reverse complement strand
TTTATATCCCGGTAAGTAATAGGATTCATACAAACATTAGAAATCCCCACCCCACTGATAGTCACAAAAATTAACTCATGATCAGCAATTTCATCTACTGTAATATTCCCGTGATCACTATAACATAACTCATCTGAAAGCAATATAAAATCAATTAATGATTCACTGATTGCCGTAATTCTTGTAGGTGCATCAATTATTTGTTTTAAACCTAAACTATCTACAACATGTATGCTCTATTTTAAATAAGTAGTCAACTTCAGAGTTTATTAACGAATACATAAATTATAAATTTTCAATAATAATTGCTGCATCATGTGCAAGACAAAGATTTTAATTAAATTTCTCTTAAAATTATTGACTTAATCAGATTCATTTAAAATACTTTCCTGAGATTATTTCTTTCAGGTGATTTACATTATTTGGTCTCTCTTGATATACTCTATTCTTTAGAGTGTCCCAGAGAAAAAAATCCATAGGGGTTAAGTCTGGACTACAGGAAAACCACAAAATTGTACCGTTGGCACCTATCCAGTCAATATAAGTATTGTCTAGGTGCTGCTTATTGGCATGTATACTGTGTGCTGGAGCGCCAGACAAAATTTTGCACATCAAGAGTATTTACCAAAGTAATATTTCTATTTCTGAGGAGTTCTATGTATTTCAGTCCATCAAAGAGATAAAATACTGGACCTGTTTTGGCTCGAATAGAGATATATTGGTGTGGATTTTCTGACGCCTAGTGATGTGAATTCCTTCTATTAAAAACGCCACCTGTTGTAAAAGTGGCTTAATCAGTCGACAAGATAGAATCTAATAAATTATAAAAAAAATAATAGCAATATCAAACTTGATGGCAGTGGTAATAGTAGTAGTAGTACCGTTGACGCTGGTGATACTTAGTAATTGTAATTGCAGTAGTAACAGTAGAAGAAGTAGCAATAGTTGTTGTGGCAATGTAATAGTGTCAATAGCAGCATTACGAACCTATAAATTCTTCATTTTGTCAATGTCTATCTAGCATTATTTGGCAAAACTAGCGCCACCTATTAGTGTAATTTCCATATAATTTTTGTACCAGGCGATAACAATATGGTTTATATTTGTTTACTTTCAATGCTCTCTGAATCGAACTCCAGGATATTTCCATATACTAAGCATATTGAATCGAAAGTTTCGGGTTTTCTTGAAAGTAAAGTAAAATCATTTCTTGCATACTTTTCAATAACGTTGTGGGGTTTATTTCTGTTTTCCTTATTTTTTACCGTACCAGTATTTCTCCGTTTATGTAGATGTATCTGATATATATTTTATGAGATATACGTCTTGCGGGGAATCTTCGTGCATTCTTCTCACAAGAAAGATAGCATTCAACAATATCATTTTTTTCATCAACACTATAAAAGTTATACACCATTTTCAAAGGAGTGTGAAAAATAGTGTTACATGTGTCAAATTTTCTGTTCTATGAAAACATTTATTCTACATAGCAATTTTGATATTTATTTTTCATGGCGAGATTCAGTCTTTCAAAGCAGAATATTGAGCAAATTATTACGTAAACCTACAACATATATACATTGTTAGAATCAAAAAGAGGTAGAGATTCCGAAAATCGAATAATATGCAGGGTGTTCCATTTAAAAAAACATAAGTTTGGGTCGTCCTGTATAGTTTCTATTTTTATAAACTCATTAAACTCACAGAAACATTCCCTACAACTTTTGTATTAACTATTTTTGTCTAACTCAATAAATAAAAAGGTTAAGGGGGGTAAAATGTTATATGAATAACCCTGTACAGTAGCTTATATTGATTCATTTGTAAATTTCTTGATATAATAGTGGAAGGGGCTTGCGATGCGATAACGCCAATCCAAATGCCAGTGAACTACGAAGCTATCTATTTGTCTGGAACCCCTAGCTCAGCTAAGTGCAGTTAAAAAAATCTCTCTTAGACATCTTAATAGGTATATAATGTTAGAGCTTACAGTCATTAGAAAACCTGAGAGTTTAACTTTTCCAGTAAATTTTCTTTTTTATGAATTGTCTTTTGCTGTAGTATCAAATTCAAAGTGTAGCTGACAGAATATGGGGGTTTTACTCTCACTTAATGGGAATGATCTCAATACAACTACACCGACTTTGTAACTTTTTTATTATTGTCATGTAATCTTATTTAGAACTTTTTTT
>NW_019424096.1:0-2203 GCF_000390285.2 Anoplophora glabripennis | reverse complement strand
CATGTATCATACCATACCGCGCAGCGAACGTGCAGGACATCGACAAAATGACTTAAATGTGATAGAGGCTGTTTTAAATTTAGTCGAGGAGCAGCCTACTATTTCCACAAGAACAATTTCAAGGCGACTGGAGATATCACAAACCAAAGTTTGGCGGATATTGCGCGAGGATTCACTCAACCCGTACCATTTTTAAAAAGTTCAAGCTTTAGAACCAGCTGATTTCCCCAATCGTCTTGAATTTTGCAGTTGCAGCTAAATCCAAGTGCAGCAGATGCTAACTTTATTTTTATTTTTAAAACAAAATGCGCTGGACGGATGAACGCTGTTTTACACGTGCTGACATTTTAAACGGGTAAAAAATATATTACTTTCTCAAAAACAATAAGTACCTACCTAGGTTACACCAAAGTTTATATTTACACTAAAATTTACAGGGTGATATTTAAAAAAATGAAGATGATGATCCTGGAGAGACGAAACGTTACATATAAAAATTGATTATGCCATTCGATAGAGGGCAAAAAGTGGCCATGAGAAAGTATTCTTCTTTTTTCAACATCACCTAAAACAAGGATGAAATGAAACAAAAACGGATTTCCAAAATTTCGTTTTTTTTTCAAATATTTCGAAAACTAATCACGTTAGCCTTGATTTTTTAGAGGCATAATGTTGGTCCCCTGATTACGCAACTTTGCCCCCCATTTAAGCTACTTCGTACCTCTTACCGTTTCCGAGATCCCTGTAGTGAGAAGCGAATTTGTAACGGCTTGTATATCTAACATCGATGCGATGGCCAATTTTTGGATAATGATTTTCTCGTGAACAATTACTGAATCGGATTTTTTACT
Organism: Anoplophora glabripennis; assembly: GCF_000390285.2. Classification (NCBI taxonomy): domain Eukaryota; kingdom Metazoa; phylum Arthropoda; class Insecta; order Coleoptera; family Cerambycidae; genus Anoplophora; species Anoplophora glabripennis. The sequence goes on along the minus strand of NW_019424096.1, from coordinate 1,352 downwards.
TTTTTTATATCTTCAAATACCAGGAAGTTACGTATTATCGCATGACGAACCTGTATGTATGTACATCAATAACTTACGAAATGAAGGACCTAATATTTACTATTGCCGAATTGTTATAATTAAACGTCTAGAGATTACATCATAGGATGACACATTCCTCATATGTGCAATGAATACATACATGGCACTACTGAAGTCGACAATTCGGCTGGTCCGAGTCTAATAATATTATTCATACCATGCAATTTTAATCCGTCTAGCATTTATAATGTTTATGATTGCATTCGGACTCGGGACTTATTATTCTGAACAACTAATGCCGCCAGTGGCCGCTGCGACTAAATTATGGTAATTAATGAGCCATTTATACAGATGTTTTGCCACTCGGTCAGGGAGCGAGATCTCAGACTGCTCTTCTTTCTCCATTGTATTCATAGCCTTATTTATATTCAGATAATTTCGCGTCGGAATAATGTACTTATTTATAGAAACACAAAGAACGTAAAGTACTAACATTTTTAACACTATGCGGCAATTTGTCATGACGTGCAGCGTTTAAAACCATTAACCTAAGTGCGTTGATTAATGTGATGTGAAAAATGAATCATATTCAAGCGGAAACTAAAATTTGAATTGACCAAATGCAGAAGTTTACAATCTGTTTTATTATTGAGTTATTAACTTTTGTGTAAATTCGACTGAAACAATTTATAATTAAGTTTATATAGGGTGTGTGAAAATAATGTATCAATATTTTCAAGAAAATGTAAACGCTTAATGTTAAGCTTTTTTAAATGAATTTTGCCAAAATCGTATTGAAACTTGGTGTGCACTTATTTCGAGAGGTGCTAAATAAACTGGTTCGATTTGATTTTTAACAAATTTTGTTTAAATAACATTTGTAATACAGCAAACTAAAAATATTTTACGTGTCGACTTTTTCGAGTTTTTAGGATCTTTGGCATGATTATCTTATGTACTTTTTAATTCTATAAAAATATGTTCCATTGTCATAATTTGCTGGACCGCTTTGTTTTCAACAGAAAGTGGAAACATTGGAGGGTTCACACCCAGTGAGAACATGCTAGTTTAAAAACCGTTAAAGTAACGTAGTTTTGGTTGATATAATGTTAAAAGTTGAAAATATAGTACGATGGTTTAAAATCCGTTAAACCATTGTAGCATTAACGGTTGCAAATATAGCATACTGTTTTAAAAACCGTTAAAATAATGTAGTTTTGATTGATATAACGTTAAAAGTTGAAAATATATTATGGTGGTTTAAAAACCATTAAACCGTTGTAGCATTAACGGTTGCAAATATAACATGTTGTTTTAAAAACCGTTAAAAT
>NW_019424095.1:0-2198 GCF_000390285.2 Anoplophora glabripennis | reverse complement strand
ACCTTGGGATTCCTAAAAGCTGTTTTACATTGGCAATTTATTGATGAATTAATTCATGAAGTCGCTTTATCAAGAAATTGGAGAAGTAAATGCACCAAATCTGCTGTCAAATAACTTTATGAATTTATCATCAAGTTCTTGACGAATTAGAACATGTTCTAATTTTCGTAAATTTCTTCGTGATGTTCAGAAGCACCAATCCAACAAACTTCCAGCCTCAGATCAGTAATGAGGCTATGTTATTGGAATATGTAAATATTTGTGTGGCGTCGTACTAGTTTTGCATTGTTTTTACTGATTTGTTACTTACAAAAACTAAGATTTATATAATATGTGTCAAAACGGTACCACTGTTGTACTACTACAATTATTATGAGTGGAAAGCTGACATTTTTGAAATTTATTTGCATCTTTGATTTGTTGGTATAGCTGATTTATGTGTCAAAGAAATTCACGAAGTCTGTAGCAGAGTAAAACTAAACCGTTTACAAATAAATTCGCGAATTAATTCATGAAGAACTTGCTGAATTTATTCATGAATAAATTGTCCATGTAAAACAGCTGTAACATCTTTTAGTAACATTTATACAGTGTGGAACAGCCAAATGGAATAAATTTAATATCTCAATTATTGTGCATATTTATAAAAAATTCCGAGACACGTCGCTTGTGAATTCTGAAATGACATCTTGCAACATAAAAATTTCATCCCCAAATTCAACCTTCTCGGAGTGGCAGTTGCAACCCCTAAATTTTTAAATGAGAAGTAGGAGTTTGTGATACCTCATTTGAAAGGTATTTTCATTGCTTATTGAAAAATGTTATGGTTTTAATATTTACCTATTGCAAAAATTAATGGGCTGCTTACGAAATTTGTTACAACAAACAAACATATAAAAACAACGTTTTGTTCTTGTAGGCTAGCAAAAATAATTTCAGTGTTCTTTTTCAACATTTTCAACTAAAAAGAAGATATAAAAACATCAAAATTATTCATAGCCAATTTTATTGAAAAAAAAAAAAAAAATTGCGGTTAGGTCAGTCACGCCTCAGATGTTAGAAAACGTTAGAAGACATTTTTATTTACGATTAGGATGCGGCCAAGACGTTCAAGGAACTAATTTTGATCATCTTCGTTGAAATTAAGTTTTATTTAGTTTGCTGTAGCGAATTTCGTCAAAATATGAATTTATTTTTTCACTTCTAATTTTTACAATAAATATTAACACCATAGTATTTTTTAATAGAGAATGAAAATATCTTTTAAATGAGGTATCACAAACCCTTACTTCCCAATTAAAAATTTAGGGGTTGCAACTGCCATTCGAAGGGCGTTGAATTTAGGGATGAAATACTTACGTTGCAAATGTCATTTCAGAATTCAAAATCAACGAATCTCGGGATTTTTATCAATATACACAATAATTGAGACATTTGAGATATGCAGGGTGTTTGTAAATAAGTGCGAAAAATTTTAGGGGGTGGTTGCCGAAGTTATTTTGTTGAAAAAAGTTCATATTAACGTAAGTCGAAATATGCTTCGTTTCCGAGATACAGTGTTTAAAATTTAATTTTTTATTTATTTTTATTAATTATTTCAAAAAGAGTTTTGAACATCCCGTATCTCGAAATCAAAGAATTTTTCACCTACATTCATATCAACTTTTTATTTTCAATGTTGAATTTTTACTTTGACCACGCTTTATAAAAAAAGACCCTTAAATAAAAGATTAACAAAACCTACAATAAAATATGTTTTAATTTTTCCTCAAATATGGTGCATTAAAACGGGAAAGTCAGTGGCGGACCATTTATTTTTATTAAAAAAAGTTGTGGCATTCTCGCACTAACGCCACTGGTGCAAGTAGAAATATTCGGATCACCCCTAAAAAATGCTCATTTATCCCTCCAAAGCGTGTTTCAAATTTCGAGTCGAGTCAATATCTCTGAAATAATTAATAAAAATAAATAAAAAATTTAGATTTAAACACTCTGTATCTCGGAAACGAAACGTATTTCGACCTACGTTTATATGAACTTTTTTCACAAAATAACTTGGGCAATCACCCTTAAAATGTTTCGCACTTATTTACAAACACCCCTTAGAGATTTGGCTGTTCCAAACTTAGGTATGTGTAATAATACTGAATTTGCAAGCTTACTTTGATTATGGTTACTTTTATGTTTTTCTCAAAACT
>NW_019424094.1:0-2204 GCF_000390285.2 Anoplophora glabripennis | reverse complement strand
GTAGTATAAGTGTAGCGGTAATCAACTTACACGTACCCACCTAAACAAGTTTCTATAAGATTTGCCGTTTGTTAGGCGTTACTGGTGGCCCACCCTGTATACGTGGTATAAAAAATCCGCGGCTCTTTCTCTCTAACTGGTACGATGTAGCGACTACCAATTAATAGCAGTACTATTTAGAAGCAGTATTTTATTATTTACGCCAATTTTCATTCATACCTACTCTTTATTAAATACTTGGCAAGTATTTGACAAGACAACGCAATGTGAAGGCAGCTTTACAAGCCTAAAGTAGCTAAAAGCCTAGAATAAGGTAATTACTGGAATAATCAGCTGTCAATAAATATCGTGTGCGCGACAAACAACACTTCAATTGACTTAAAACAATTAGTAATAGAATTTGAAGACTTGGCATTGGACATTAATCATACAAGATGTATTTTAGAATGTGTAAAAGAAAGGCAAGGCCATTGATAACGCATAAACGTCAAAAGCATTTATAAAAATAACATTCACATGCTCGGAATAAAAATAGTACAAACACGAGAACGGGCCGCTAATATTATTTTAACAAGTTAATTCCACAGTTCTCGTGATGAACCAACATCTTGGTCATGGGCGGAGAACTGTTTTTTTATTTTTCGTTCTGTGCATAATTTCCAGGGTTCATTATCATTTATCGCTGTTTATTATTGGCAGTTACAGGTAACAGAGACTTCAGAGAACTACCAAGAAAGGATTTTCCATAGCAATGATAATAACTGGATAATCCTTGTGGTTGGGTGCAATGATGTTATGTGCAGCAATTATCACAAACTAATAAATATATTAATGTGTTTTAACATTTTAAACTCAGTATTTACATTGGAGTATACCAATTACGTTTTCAGGAAATATGTATTTGGAAAATATGATTTATTTATAAGCTTCGTATCGAATATTATTTTTATACACAGTATGAATTGAAACACGTAATAAATAGTAAGTAAATAAAATTCAAGGTTTGTAGAACATCAAAATATAGAATACCCAATTGTTCATAGGTTTGTTTTTTTTTGTTTTTTAGATACCTACAAGTTTATATTATGATATTTTGGAGTATAGGTATTGCAAGGATCACTAGCGTCGACCTTTTTAAAGACATTTTGACTCTTTGAAGATAGGTTTTCTGCATTCCCAAAAAAAAAAATGGAACAAATTTCATATTTTTCCTAGTTGAAAATTAAAAAATCGCTAAAACAGGTCAATTAATAAATAGAAATTGTCACTTTCAGTAATATTTTCAATTTTTTTTGAGCCATGTCTGACAGGCCTATAACATTACCGACCTTTTATTTGAATATGACCCTCTATATTTTCTAGTATAAATAGATAGATAGTCTATCTAAAGACGAATTCAGCGATATTAGGCCAGTCATTATAGCTTTTTTTCGGGAAAAAAATACTATTAGAAGATTCTCTGCGGAATATTGTTCAGAAACGTGTTATAAACAAAATATCAAAAAATCAACTCGAGACTAGTTGGAAACTTTGTTAAAACAATGGTCAAAATTATGAAAAAGTGGTTTTTTGACTCGCGTAAAAAAGTGTTATTCATAGAGAAAAAAGGTTTATACAAAAAAAGGTAGGTATTAAATAAATCTGTAAAATAAGACAAGTCCGATTAAATTCCGAAAATTTGTTTATGCGCAGGAGCTCAAAAATGGTCGAAATTGTCTGCTTTTTTCAATTGCTAATAATTTATCCAATTTTCATCGCAGACACTTGTAAATCAGGATTTTTGAGGCTTTTTGCACCCTTAATAAGTAGTAAAAATTTCAGCCCAAAAGCTTCATTAGCTTGGCGTTGGCGGAATTTATTATTATCTAAGAAGATGCTATTTTCAATTCATTTTTCCCAAGCTCACAGGCGTTGTAGGGTTTCGATAATTAGTTGTTTTTGTACCTAAATAGTTGTATTGACATATGCATTTAAGACAATTTAATTTCTCAAATTTAATTTGTTTAAAAATGACTGAAAAAGTGTTAATATTTACTAAATTGTTAAGCGCGCATGCTCCACCTCGCTCTCCCCACTCGTTCGCTAGACCAAGTAATAGAACGCATCGCCGCTATCTTCTTTTTCGCAATTAAATAGTTGAATTCACCTTAATGTTAATGTAGGACATGAAAATATAGCTCTTAATGTATACTCTCTCCAAATTT
>NW_019424093.1:0-2202 GCF_000390285.2 Anoplophora glabripennis | reverse complement strand
AGTTGAGAATGGGATTCCATGGGCGTATCATTTTTCAGAGATTCAAAAATTATTAAATATAAAACGACTAAATTTATAAAATTGACGTATTGGCTTCTTAAAACGTTTTTATTCCAAATGTGGCAAAAATGGTCAATTAAGTAAATCAAAAAGTAAAAATCAAACGTTGTTTGAAATTTATTATGCCCAAAGAAGACAAGCCTGTATAAAATAATGAATATCAAAATTTAAAAAAAGTAAAGTGTCGAAACTCTGGTATTTTATCTCAGTTGAAAAGCGTATTTATTCAATTCCGAAAAGTTTTTACATTTGGGGTATCACTTCAAAGAAAATTCTGTTTACTGTTCCCGTCTACCAATGCCTAATGCTTAGTGTCGTCCTTTCAAATACCGAAGAAAAGTCTTTCCTTCAGTTTAATTGGAACCCTTTTTGCGAGATGAGACTCGTTCCCTTTGAGAACGAGCCGGTTCCATAAATCACCTCTCCCCGAAGAAATCTCATAATTATATAATTTATAAGAGCGGAAAAACAAAATGGAAACGCTCCTACGGACAAAAACGGCGGTCCGGCATAAATCCTGCTTCGGAGTCAAACCGAGAGTTCAACTTGAATTCATTAGAAAAGTTTGCATTGAAAAAGTTCCGGGGCAAATTCGTTATCAAACTTTGTTTAATGGGGATAGTTCCGAGCTCTCGCACGTAATGCGGCAAGGCGGACGTCAGTGGCGTAACATATCGCCAACTTTAATTTGGTTTGGGTCTACGGAAGGGGAATCTATTTTAGTCTTTATATTCAAGAACTATAGTGTAATCTCTGGGAATGAAATCTAATCTGTATAAAAAACGACACTTATATAAATGTGCCAAATCAGAATATAAATAGTTTTAATTAATAATTAATTTTGGTTTCTTTTTATGAAAAAACACTTTAGTCTTTATGTTTGAAGACTAAAGTGTTAACATAAACCAACTTCCCTCTCGAGGCTAAGGAATACACTTAATTCCCTTGTATATAATATGCCTTTCATATTACGTAAAGTGCATATTTTCATCTACATAGATTAAATGATGCACTTTAGTCCCTTGGTATAACCGAGACTATTTAATATTGTTTAATTAAGTATCTAAAAAATACACTTTAGTCCCTTGGTATACGATATGCTGTTTAGCATTTTATGATCAAAATTAATAAAACGCAAAATCCCTGATGCTAAAGTGCATCTTTTGATCAAGAGAGATTAAAAGANAAAAACGGCGGTCCGGCATAAATCCTGCTTCGGAGTCAAACCGAGAGTTCAACTTGAATTCATTAGAAAAGTTTGCATTGAAAAAGTTCCGGGGCAAATTCGTTATCAAACTTTGTTTAATGGGGATAGTTCCGAGCTCTCGCACGTAATGCGGCAAGGCGGACGTCAGTGGCGTAACATATCGCCAACTTTAATTTGGTTTCGGGTCTACGGAAGGGGAATCTATTTTAGTCTTTATATTCAAGAACTATAGTGTAATCTCTGGGAATGAAATTTAATCTGTATAAAAAACGACACTTATATAAATGTGCCAAATCAGAATATAAATAGTTTTAATTAATAATTAATTTTGGTTTCTTTTTATGAAAAAACACTTTAGTCTTTATGTTTGAAGTCTAAAGTGTTAACATAAACCAACTTCCCTCTCGAGGCTAAGGAATACACTTAATTCCCTTGTATATAATATGCCTTTCATATTACGTAAAGTGCATATTTTCATCTACATAGATTAAATGATGCACTTTAGTCCCTTGGTATAACCGAGACTATTTAATATTGTTTAATTAAGTATCTAAAAAATACACTTTAGTCCCTTGGTATACGATATGCTGTTTAGCATTTTATGATCAAAATTAATAAAACGCAAAATCCCTGATGCTAAAGTGCATCTTTTGATCAAGAGAGATTAAAAGAAACAATGTAGTCCCTTGTTATCTAATACAGTATTTAGTATCTAAAATCTAAACATCAATGACACTAAACTGCATATTTAGGTTTCGAAGCTATTACACTTTAGTCCTTTGGTATGATATGCCATTTATTACTTCATTATTAAAATTAATTAAACGTAAAGTGCCTATGAGGCTAAAGTGCATCTTTTGATCAAGAGAGATTAAAAGAGACACTTTAGTACCTTGTTATCTAATAGAGTATTTAGTATCGTTTAATTGAACACA
>NW_019424092.1:0-2203 GCF_000390285.2 Anoplophora glabripennis | reverse complement strand
ATTAATAATTTTCAGTAAGACTGGCTTCATTTTCGGGCTTTCGAACATCTCATTTGAAATCATACCGCTACAGATAAATAAAAACTGTTATTAAAGTATGTGTCGATGGATATGGTTAACATGAAGAAATTTTTTTTTTACCGTTATGGGGAAAAATACATTATACATTGCGCAACGGGACAAATTAAATAAAACTAATATTTTTTTTTACAAAAAAGCCGAGACACGTCGATTTTATTTTGTTTTTGCCGTTTTTTGCGTGCATCCAATTTTCTACAAAGTGATTCTAAAAATTAGCTCGAAAAGAAAATATTGTGATGGTCAAATCAAGTACTGGAACCTCAGCAGTTCTAAGAAAAAGAACATCACAATATTTTTTTATTGAACACCCTGTATATTTATACAGATTTGTATGGAACGTTGTCTCACGAAAACAGTAGTGTAGATATTGATGGGTATATCTTTAATAATAACGCAGATATAATCAAGAGTGCTCAATAAACAGAAGGCAAGGAAAAAAGTTTAATGCATTAAAAACAAACGAATAACAGTTGTAAATTAAATGAAATGGTATTCAACCAACAAAAATTAAATTATTATTCATTTAAAATGTTGGAAATGTGAAATACGAGCATATTCTTCTAGTACATTGCGTAAGACCTCTGAACCAATAAATCTTTTTAGTAGTGACGTCACATACGCCAAATAATAGGCAATCCCATAGTACACATTCTCTTGAAAAATTTCGCAATATATTTTTACTAGATCGATTTTCGACCTTATATATTGTGGACCATAAGTGTCAAAAAAAAATGTCTTCTTTGTCTTGAATATCACGATATTCTAGCAATATTAGAAATATTTAAGAAGTTTCAAACNTTATTATTTAATTAATTGTGTTTATTTCACTTTACCTCAAATAGTAAGTTACGATGAAACAGATGTTTTAATCTTCAGTTGCTGTGTCACTGTTGCTTTTATTAAGATTTTTAAGCGTGATTATGTTAAAAATTGTGTAGAAATTTTCCCATCATTTCGAGAATGTCGATGTTATATTGTCGCAGCTTGTTATTCACGGTTGGGAAAACGTAGAGATCGCGAGGTGTCAACCCTTAACGGCGTACCTACTTCATCAGTGCTCCTCGGTTGAAATGATCCACAGTCGACCGTCAAAGGACGTGATGCAACTACATCATTAAAAATTGAAAGAACGGACGCGAAAGTACACGTTACGATAACGGAAGCGTCCCAGCGAGCTCGAGTCGTCCCGTGAAGTGTTCTCGCCTCGATGGAAAAAAAAACGCATTGAGCGCTGTTTTTGGTTTGCCTGTCCCGAACCTCTTGAATTTTAATTCCGGAACTCTAAGTGAAGAGGCGAAGAGCTCTTTCACCGCGATAACTTAAGGCTCGCACAGTTAAAGCTAATTAGTTTGGTTCTAATTCCTTTTGGAATCAAATTTAGAGATTTAAGTTCACGTCAGATTAATATTTATCAAGATAAATTAATTAATCTATAAGTGATATATTTATCTGTACAGGGTGATTCAGTCAGGATGTCATTAAATCGAAAAAAAATACTCCGCCATACTTCGCAATAGGGAAAACAGCTGATTTCCTCAGTCGTCTTGAATTTTGCAATTGGTTTCAAAATCAAAGTGCAGCGGCACCCAACTTTATTAATAAAGTGCTACGGACGGATAAGTGAGTGTTTTTTTAGACGTTGTAGCGAAACAGCTGTTTTCCTAGTCGTCGTCTCGTCCAGTTTTGCAATTGCTTTCAAAATCAAAGATCAACGGATCTCTACTTTGTGAGTGAGTATTTTTTTAGCTTTTTATTTGTCATTTTTAATAGGTACTACTCTTTGAAAAGCAATAAGTCGCACAATAGGGTATGCGTACTATAAACTGAATAATTAATTGGACATAATATCAAAAACTCATCAATTATAAAACATAATGAAAACTGTTTATTCGTTGTTGTCATTCACTATGGAATGGTAGGTCAAGATTCATTCGTATTCTACTCATTTTCCCTATTTTCCCTTAAAATTAATAACATTATGACTGAATCACCCTGTATAATGTAATATGAAATACATCTGAAATACATGTGAAATGTCTTCTGGCTATGTGTCTTGCTGCCAGGAATTTTAATGATAGCCACATAACCTTTATTTTCTACTATCGTATTTAGTAATTTTCCT
>NW_019424091.1:0-2199 GCF_000390285.2 Anoplophora glabripennis | reverse complement strand
CTGTTTGTCAAACCATTACTGACAAACCGACTTTCGTCCGTCCAAAGAACGTGCCGAAAAAGATTCTGATCAACAGTTTCTACCTTTACTACAAATTGAGCTATAAATTTAAGTCTGTTTTCAATGTGACGCTCAGGAAAGTACTTCAAATTGTGAATTTTGTAGTCATGATACCAATTGGTGTTTAAAATTCGTTGAACGGCTGATTTATTCAAATTCAATTCGCGGCTAGCCTGCCGTATAGAATTTCATGGATTTTATTCGAAATACTGTAACAGTCTAGCTGTGTTAACATTGTTTCTTACCCTTCGGTCAATTATTTGATTTTTCCGAACAGAAAATAACTCTTCATTTCGTCGCAAGGTCGCCTCCAATCTTGTAAAGGTTCTATAATCAGAAATGAGGCACTCTGGATACCTTTCTCTACAGCTCTTCTTGAATTTTTTGTAACTCGTTGTAAATTAGCAACACTTTTTCACACATCAACTTTTTCTGAATGACAAAACATTTTGTAAGCACGAAAGTTATACATCTGACGTTCGTATTGAGTAAGGACAAGTATTCTGTAACATTTATATACTTTAAACAACTAACATTCAATTATTTTACAACGACTATTTTATCCTTCAACTGCTAATGTGATTTTTAGCTGGTATTTCTTTTGTGACTCTTTAGGACGATATTGCTTATAACTTTTAAAATGGAAATAATACATAAAAATTTCTCTGATAAAGGTTTATTAGAAAAAAGAGAGCTTTTTAACAGGAAAAAAATTTGTCGTGTCCCAAATTTTATTTATTTTTTGTATCCTCACAGTAGGCCCATACTATCGAGTTTGAGACACCATGTACAATTTAATATAGGCCCTTTGTTATAATATTTCTGGGAAAAGATGTAACTTCTATAGTGTTCTAATGAAATAATTCAAATAAATGATTATGACAGCATAGGATTTATATAAAGTCTGACAAAATTGATTAAAAAAGTTTCGTTTCACAATCAATATCCCCGATTTTTTTACGCACTTCACTTGATGATGATGACGATAAATTTTTGGAATTAATTTATCTTAATCATTTTAAAGCAACTTAAAAGTTCAGAAGCATTCATGTAAGTTTAACATCAAAATCTACTATAGTACTTACGTAAATTATAAATATTCTCAATGTGTAGACTACTTTGAAGGTACGTGCACGCTAGAACCTCTTCCTACAGCGTCCTCGCGAGATCCAGGAACTAAGCCCAATCGAGGTGTTACTCATGCAACCGACCGAAAAACCCGGAGTGCTATTTCAACTAATTCCTCCGGTGGCATGCAACTACTGATAGAGATATCGGCTGCCCCCCACCAGTGGAAATCTTGATCAAATAAAAACAATTAGTGCTATCTGCCTACATGGCAAATCGACAGGATCACGGAGATTTAAGGATTTGAACTCCTGACACGTGACAGGACTCGTGATTTAATTTCTTGGATTGCCATGCTTCATTTGTTCTCGGATTCGAATGATAATTAATGGAAGAGCAGGGGAGTCGATACTGTGGCGTAAAAAAAATGTGGGACGGTTGTTTATAGCCTCGTAGGGTCGTCCTTGGTAGCTTAATTCCTAATTAACAAAATTCACGTTTAGATTGAAGTAAACATATTGTGTTATTGCATTTCTTAGTCCTGAGGGCGAATTTTACTGCACGAAACGTAGTAGAGACAAACGTCCGTCCAAATAATTAAAATGCACTTCAGTCATTAGGGAAATAAAATTAATTATTTGTTAAAACAGTTTTATGTACAGGTTGTCCCTGTAATTGTTCGAAAAAATGAAATGGCGAAATCCTTGTTCAATTTTGGAGATAAATGTAGGGGACACCGGGGCTACTTGTCGCAGATTTGGTATTAATTTATTTTTTAAGTAGTTTTTGGCGCTTTTTACAAATAAATATGGTCATAAGATTTATGTATGATTGACGAAAAATATCTAAGAAGAATAAATTGGAAAATACAAATTTAATTAAATTTATGACATATATTATTTTTATAGACAAATGCGACAACGTACCCCATGGCGGGGCATGTTGTCGTTTTATATGGGGTAAGTTGTTGTTATCAAAATTAATGAGAGAAAACTGTTTATTAACTATTATAACTGTTTAATAACATTAAAAAAATATAACTAACTAAAAATATTATATATACAGGGTAGC
>NW_019424090.1:0-2215 GCF_000390285.2 Anoplophora glabripennis | reverse complement strand
GCTTTCGTTTTGGCAAAAATAGTTCCTATTAGCAACTAATATCAGTTCAGAGTAAATCTAAGTTGCTATTAGCTATTAATAGCTAGTTTTTTTGCCAAATCGAAAGGCCTTCAGTAGTATATGCTCGAAGATAGAAGCTAATCAGTGACAAGAGGTGCTTTCTTTTTTCTTTTGAATGGTAAATTAGCTGCTTTCCAACTGACTAACAATGTACTTCGGATACTTCGGAAACATTTGAAATTAACATTTTGCTTTTAAATATACTGGAATATTTTGCTCAAAGTGTTCTTATTTGTTTACCCCGCGCCTCACGTACTAACTTTTACCAAACAGTGTTAGGGCCAAATTCAGAGAGTTCCCTAATCTATACTAATCTTTCGCTCATATAGACTTCAGATTTTTGTTCTCACAAAATTTGAGGTTAGCATTTGTGAAAATGTTTCTTAAACAATATTATTTACAGCCGCCTTGAATTATTTAATTTCCATAATTATACTTGTGTCACTGTAAGTAATTGTGCTTTAATGAGTGAATTTTATATTTAACTCTGGATTTTGGCTTACATTAATAAAAACAAAAAAATACTCGTAAAATACTTATATGCTTATGGAGCTCCTCTAGGAAGCGTCCCAATTTGGAGTACTAGAAATTATACTCTATATGGACAACTATAACTTACCTTTATCTATAGTAATAATCATAGAACAATAATGTCCACTTACATCTACTCCTAAAATCCTCATATTAGTAATATTCCAATTACTTTCCACTTTTAATGGCAGTAATTCGGGAGTAGTTCAATTGGAGAGTAAATGATCTGCAGGTTTAATTTTAATTGAAAAGCAGCTCCGGGTTCCTATTTGACAGATTTTATGACGTACATAGAGTTGTTTCAAAATCTTATGAGCTTTGACCTTTATATGCTCAGAAACAATTCCAACCGTCGCCTAAATTATTCTACGTCCTAAAAACATTACATCTATTATTCACAGTCTATAGGGAGATTTTAAGCCACCTAAAATTTAAGGAACGTTATACGTTAAACGTAATACTGATCATGCGCAGTTAATGAAAAATAAGGGTCCAAATATTTCGTTAATTCAGTTTTTATACCAGGATTTACCTTGACAATTCCGTTAACCGTAAACGTAACATATAACCTGTATTATTAATATTATTCTAGGCAAATAAAATCTCTTTTATATTATCGATACACGCTACCTCTTTAATTACATCAAGTATTTGATTACATGCACATAACTGATTACATGTACATATTATGGCTGCACTGGAAAATAATATTGTAATAGTAATTAGACGTAAAAATTTGGCGTTGCCAAGTTATACTTATTTATTGAGATAATTTTGTCGGATATCTTATATATAACGTAATATACCACCTACAGTCGCAAACAGAAAGCGTATGTGATATATGTACAGAATATATTAACAAAATTAATAAGCATATCTTCCCTGTAAATAAGATAACTGTTACATTTGGCAATGGTGTGTATACCGATACGCTTATTAGCGTAACGTTATTCCAACTTAAATTACGGACAACGTTATCGGTTATTAATGTAATCGGTTATTTTCGAACTACTGCGCATGATCAGTATAACGGATAACGTTTAACGTTGCTCAAATAAGTGGCTTAAAATCTCCCTAAACTCGAGCTCTCGTAGCGTAAACAAGCCTTTGATCCGATTACAAATATCATAATAAAATGCCCTATTCATTATTATTTTAATTTAAGGAATAAAAAAATATATATAACGAACGTTCGCCAGTTGACTTTATTGATGCCCGAGCGCCTTAGTTTATTTCTGGTTGTAATGAGGCACGTGGTCTAATTCTGAATCAATGTTTTCAAAACGTGCTTATTAGAAGAATTATGCTGATACGCCACGCCTTTCGCGCATTTCGCGGCTCATTAGATTTTGAAACTACACTAAAATACTCCCTTCGATCACTTAGATCATAGAACGATGATCAGTATTCCGATTTCTTCACAAAAACGGTTCGGTTCCTACCCAACCGTACCACACATAAACATGACACCAGCCCCGGGGTTTACACAGAGGAGCGGGCGAAGCAAGAAGAGTGCCAGAAGAAAGGGCCCTAGCCGGCGGGGCCCAGCCAGGACAAAAGGAGGTCCCACAAAGCGCCTACACCGGCCGCATTTGCGGTCGGGGTAGACGACCGATGGGGCCCA
>NW_019424089.1:0-2249 GCF_000390285.2 Anoplophora glabripennis | reverse complement strand
TGCGCCTAAAGCTTTAATTGCAGCTTGACTATCAGAGAATATATATATGAGTTTACGTTTATAACCTCTACGTACATTATCTACCAGACACGCCATTATCGCGAAAATTTCTGCTTGGTATACGGTAGGGAACTCCCCCAGACTGTAGCTTGCACTCCATCTGGGTCTGAGTCATATATTCCTGCACCCGTCCCTCTGGTCATTTTGGAGCCAAAGCCCAAAGGGTTGCAGAATACTTAAAATTCTCAAATGCATCCAGTTACACTGGCCATTGCTTAAGGAGCACATCTGCCACCCTCCTCGCTGACAGTGGAGCTGATATTCAAACACTTAAAAGGCATGGAGGATAGCAGTCAACTAGTATGGCTGAAGGGTATGTTGAGGGAAGCATCGTCAGTAAGTTGAAAATTTCAAAAAGTATATTTCATCAGCAAGAACTAGTGACACATCAAGATCATTCAGGAATTCAGATAGAGAATCAGTTATTGTTTTCAGGAAGAACAAGTACATCTGAACAAATTTCGTTTTGTTAACTTTTCAAGTTTAAATAATTGTACTTTTAATATATATAACAATGTTTCCAATATTTAAATAAATAATTTTCTGTCAAACTGTTTTTATTAACAATGACATTACAATACAGTAAAGTGACATTTCATGTGGTAAAGTGCCACTTTAGTAAACGATTTTGGAACATTACATTACAAACCTAATAATTATGATTTCTAATAATGGTTAATGGTTTTTTTTCTTTTAAGAAAGTTATTTTATTTTAAACTCATCTATTATTTTAATGTTAAGGAAGACAGAGCCAGACATTTCATATTCTAGATCACTCATTATACTTCAAAACGGTATTGAGCAACAACTTATTATAACTAGATCCGAGAAAATACGTTTATCTCACGGGAAACCAATTAGTATTTCACAATTCACCACATAATCGTTTCAATTGAGTACTGAAATTTTTGCTAGCCAGATCGCCTAGATTTATATTTATTATCTTCCTAGACAACAGGAAATCACACCCGGAGCCGTTGGCATGAAATTGTAATATGCCTTACGTCTCTGACACTTTATGGTGTTAAAAAAAGGCCACTGCTATCTAGAGAAACATCGATATATGTTGGTATAATTTTATTTTAACAATAATCTAACTAATGAAGACGTAGAAATAAAACTTTCTACGTACGCCTCTCGGCATACGCGTAGGCCGAATGAATTATCAGCGGGGCGACTAATTGAGCTCTAATTAATAACAGCTTGGCGTCGTCCATCATTAAATTGTCACTGAAAATCGAAGCGACCGGATTCCCCATAGAAATTTTCTGAGAAATAAAAAAACGGAGATTTCTATAGCGGACGGGTCAATTATTATACGTCTGGATTTCAGCCTGAAATTGTTTTAATAGTGACATTTAATTTGACTTGCAAGTAGCGCTATCTATCTAGATATCGTCGTCCTATATGATCCATATATCAGTTATCATACCAATTAAAGATTGAGGTTGACTTATTATTTTTCATTTAGTCAATGTAGTCGGTAAAACGACATACACGACTTGATTAGTAATTTGCTATTTAAAACCAGTATGAAATGTACCAATAAATTATTTCAAATAAATATATAATGTATCTCTTAAATATGTACTGTTTAACACAAAGTACACTGTCTATCTCAAGTCAGTTTGAAACCTCCAAAACTTCTTTCTACAGCAGTGCCTTGATGTTAGGGTCAAAATACGAACATATCCGGGANTCAATCAGGTGTTTAACGTACTGGTGGTTTACATTTTTTTCAGGATGATTGGCATTAAAAATTCGTGCTGTAGCTTTAGCGCAATCGTGATTTCGATAATAAATTGCAACAATTTCTACTCTTTCCGCGATAGAATAAACCATTTCGAACACACGTTAATACTTTCAATAACGGCTGAAACTAACGATTTCTTGGTCACAAGCAAAAAACACCGACTTTTTTTGTAGTACTGATTTTTTGTTATTTTGAAAAGGTCTGAATTCCTATAAACTTAAGTATCTTCTACTAATAACTATTTTAGTATCTAGTTTTATTTGCTTCAGCATTTTTATTTCATTTCTGACTTTTTTTGTAAACTGATAGACACATCAATAACAATTAGGTAATCCGGTCAGGTGTAGTAGATGAAAAACCTATTAGTGGTGGGCATTTGTGTAGAAATTACTACGCGTAAGTTGGTTTGTCATCTTTTCGTTTGTAACCAATAATT
>NW_019424088.1:0-2217 GCF_000390285.2 Anoplophora glabripennis | reverse complement strand
ATTTATTTTTATCTGGATTAGAATTTTTATATTGTTTTCTTACTCTAATTTTTCTTTAAATGAAAGATATGTTGTATGTTACAAATATCGATATATTACAATATGATTTTATGGGTCATAGGTTTTTAAAATTGACAACTGTTATACTTCTTACACTAGATCAATAAAACAAGAAACTGTTACAGTGCATAATAGTGTTTTATACTGCAAGTAGTTAAATTGGTTGACAATGAAATTGTGTATTAATTATACATAAATGCAGTGAAATTTTTATGTAGAAATTATTATAGTGTTTTATTTTCAAATTTGCAAATTTGTTTAGCTAATTGTGTCGACACTTACGAACGTAGAATTATTGCTGGTAATTTGATCTGCATGTAACCGCGTTGCACTGTAATTCCACCAGCATGTAATCGCACTGGTCTGGAGTTTCCTCGTTGAAACGCCGTCCCGCCACGAAGATATCCGAAGTTTCCTTGAATGTTTTACTGGACTCCTTACAGATGAAAACTGCACTACACTATTCTTTTATTAGGTTTCACTTATCACTTTTTATTTATTTTTGTTAACCTTGTNAAAGGGTGATTAATATGACGTGGCAGCAATGTCTCATTTAGATTCAAATGCGTTCAAATGCTTAAGAATCTTTAGCTTAATTTTCTTTGTGACATGATAACAAACCAAGTTACGTCATTTTTGTTGGAGTTTGGCCATACACAAGAGATTATTGTTTAAACACCTATCTTACATACAATTCCGACTTTTACCAAATATAAATATTAATAATTAATATTCCTAACTTCGCTTGGTTATTAAATAATTAGGAGAGAATGTACTATTTGCTTTCTTTTACAATGGTGTTTGGATTTATGTGCTACAATTCATAAACGTTGAAATTATAGTCTTTCCTGGTACGCTCGTTCAGGTGTTATGAATATATGAATATCGTTACATTCTTTTTCTACGTATTATGGTTAAGGAGCTTCCCCGTTTGAAAAATCTAGAACACATTATATTTCCATACATATTGTTAGTGGTTTAAATATACAGGGTGATTCACAAATGGTGACCAAAAATGAAACCTCGTATCCTTTGACGAATTTTAAGGGGAGTCTTTCCTATAAAGTTTTTATCTAGGACGCTTCATTAAAAAGATACAGGGTGCTAAACGTCAAAAATATTTTTAATTTTTTTAAATAATTTAAAAACTAGTGAAATAATTTGAAATTGTGTATATGTATTTATGTAAACATTGGCCAAAATCTTGCTCCAGTGGCGGAGATACAGGGTTTGGTGGCAAATTTTTCTAAATAAATTATTACGCCACTGCTTTACGATAACAACCATTATATTTTCGGATTCGTCTTTCAGTTTTTTACAAATTACTACTCTCTTATTTGTTTCGAAAAAAAACCTGATTTTCGAGTAAAACTTTTACTTAATGATATGACAAGCATTAATCATTCGGTTATTTATTCGTATAAAGAAATTAATAAATTTAGTATCATTTTAATGATTTTATTTGAGTAAATGCTCAAAAATACCTCAAATTCCACGAACACACGCCCGACATATTTTAGTAACGAAAATCTAATTTGTTCAATATTTAGGTATTGTTGCTTAAATCTGATCAAAATCATTATTTATTCTTTCTTCTAACTGCTCAGAATGTCAAAGTTGCTATCGCAGCCCGCTATGTAATTTTAAAACGCATTATATTCGAATATCGAAGTGTGTTTTTAGTTGATTTTTAAGTTTTACTCGAAAATCAGGCTTTTTTCGAAAAACATAAGAGAGTAGTAATTTGCAGAAAATTGAAAGACGAATCCGAAAAGATCGTGATTGTTACCGTAAAGCGTACTATTTTATTTATAAAAATATGCTACCGATACCCTGTATCTCCGCCACTGGAGTATGTAAATTTTAGGAAAAGCCTTCAGATTTTGGACAATGTTTACATAAATACATGTGCCCAATTTCACATTATTTCAATGTCTAGTTTTTAAATTATTTAAAAAAATTAAAAATATTTTTTAAAGTTTAACACCCTGTATCTGTTTAACGAAGATAGAAACCAAGATAAAAACTTTATAGGGAAGACTCCCCTTAAAATTCACCACAGAATACGAAGTTTCATTTTTGGTTACCATTTGTGAATCACTCTGTACACTAAGGGTACATGAAATGTAAAACAAATATTAATTATTATTGATATTT
>NW_019424087.1:1806-3083 GCF_000390285.2 Anoplophora glabripennis | reverse complement strand
GAAATTCTTTCAAGTTTTTGTCCGTTCACTTTTTATTACACTTTGTCGTCATGTCGGTCGCCTTGTGTAAGGTTAGGTTTTACAGTGGACTAGTTTCCAGTGCCGTGCAGAAGCGTTTCGTAAATCATTTTCGAACTGCCCTTTTTGATTTTTTTATTTAAAAAATTGTATTTGTAAGTCCTGCGCATCCACAATTTTTTTTTTAGATAAGTTCTGAATCATCCTGTATAGCCATTTTGTATTCTACATTACAACAGGAAGTGTGCCTGTCTTTCATACAAACAATATATTATATTTGTCAGTAATATAATAATAACCAACACGTGAAAAAATCCACAAAAAGGGACCAGAGTTGTGGCGAGACACTCATGGTTCTTGCATCATGACAATGCTTGTCAGTTTTATACCAAAAATGATATGACTGTCCTCCCTCACCCTCCTTATTCGCCAGATCTGGCTACTTACGATTTTTTTCCGAAATTAAAAAATCAGTGCTGAAAGGACGCCGGTTTTAGACTACTGATAACATTAAAGTAAATTCGTCACAGATTTTAAAGGCCATCTCAAATAAAGTTATCCAGTACTTCTTCGCGAAATGGAGCACGGCTGAGAAAAGTGTATGAATAGGGAAAATTAAAAAACTAAGTAAAATGCATATAGCTATGACAAAAAAATCACTTATTATTGTCTAAAAAGTCACTATTTGTGGTAAAAATAAATATATTTGCTGGTATTATCATAAAACTCGTTTCCTATGATGACAAACTAACAACCGCGATAAAAAAAATTTCTAGGGTAAAAATTGTACTATAGGTTGCTACCATAATAAGATGATTTTGCAACAATAAATAAAAAGGTTGCAAAAAAATAAACCTCTAATAGGCTCATTTAGAAAAATATTGAAAAAATTTTGTCATCATCGTAACCTTTCTGGAACCTATTTAAAGTATACAGGGTGTTAAAAAAAGAGTGTAAAATATTTAAGGAGGTAATAGTATGAACCAAAATAAGCAGAAAAGTCCCAATAAACATGGGTCCGCAAAGTAACGGTTGCGGAGATATGGAATGTTTTATGCTTTTTAGCCCCTTTTTTAATTTTGCAAAAACGTTGTGTATTTTCTTATAATAGTTGGTTGATGTTTAGTGAAATAAACAGTACGTATTTGACAGTTGTTCTCAGTGCACAAGTTTTCTTTCGCTATGGCTGGTTACTCTAACGCAGAATTAACAGACATGCATTTCATGTATGGTCGTGCTAATGGGAACGCCACCGAAGC
>NW_019424087.1:0-852 GCF_000390285.2 Anoplophora glabripennis | reverse complement strand
CTGATCTGAACCCTCTAGATTTCTTTGTTTGGGGATATTTGAAGACATTAGTGTATGGTACTCCTGTAAATAGCCTGGAAGAGCTGCAGCTACGGATTAATCAAAAGTGTCAAGAAATCCAAACCAAGGAGGGTGTTTTCGAAAGAGTTCGAATATCGTTGAGACGAAGATGTCGTGCCTGCTTGGAAATGGACGGGGGGCACTTTGAACATCTTCTGTAACTTGTTTTTTCTTTGTTAAAAGCTTCCTTTGTCGGTTTATTCCTAATAAAATAAAATGTTTGAAAAACGAATAGTGGTCCATATCTCCGCAACCGTTACTTTGCGGACCCATGTTTATTAAGACTTTTCTGCTTATTTTGGTTCATACTATTACCTCCTGAAATATTTTACACCCTTTTTTAACACCCTGTATATTTTGTTAAGGTTAATCAATGGCTAAATGATATTTCTCTCACAACCAGTGTGTGTTGCTGCATTAAAATAGTGAAAAGGAAAATGAGACATTCAAAGGACCCCGCACTTTTCTTATGTAAAAGTAGTTTCATTTAAATTGGCTGAAATTTTTATATCTTACAGCTCTTAACCTGTCAAATCTTAACCTGTCAAACCTTAACCTGTCGATCAAAAGTCTCCATTGGCACAATATCCAAGAGTTCATAGCTTTCGAGTTACATTGACTTTAGAGCAATAACTCTGTATTCGAAGGGGTAAAAATTTTATTTGATATTTTTTGTTGTTTGCGTTTGCATTATCCAAGGTGTACCACGTGGAGGTTGCAAAATCGGTCCAACACCTCTTTGTGGTGGCTTTTTTACCGTAAGGTTCCCTTGCCTCCCACCATCGGAGAGTC
>NW_019424086.1:0-2204 GCF_000390285.2 Anoplophora glabripennis | reverse complement strand
AGATATGTATTACGGAAACTTACGTCCGCTACAGTTAAATCGTTTGAGGGTCATCTAAAATCCAGTAACAGTTTGTGTAGAAAATGCGCTGTCAAAATAACGTCAACTGTCAAAGTTAATTATATAATCCCACCTTAACTACTTAATTTAGCTTATACAACCAACTTGTAAAAGTTTTCACTATTAACATTTCTAAAAACGACATTAGAAATGAATACTATGTAGGAAGCTTTTGCTAAATATTTAGTTCAATGTTGATTTTAAATGGATATACCAATAAAAATGGTTTTAAGCTAATATTTAGAGTTCGATGGTTTTTTGAGTTATTATGCCTTGACCTGTGTATCCACTGCCAGTTACCTAAAGAATTATTTTTCAGTTCCTTAACCTTAGCTAGGAATCTTTGACCTGCCCTTGTTGTTCTCGGGCTAGGTTTTGTGAAGATATATAAACTATTAGAATCTCTAGGCCCACTCTGCAAATGTTTTGCTGCTATTGTATATTTGCGGTAATTTTCTCCTATTTCTCATTTTTTCCGAATTATGCCGTCAAGTAACCAGTCACATGACATATATTTGAAAATTGTTAAAAGTAAAAATTTACCATCTTCTTTTTTATATATGTTTCCTTTTTTCTCATAGCAGTATGTATATGGCAGAGATCGTACAGCTAAATATATGTCTATCTAACTAAATAAGTGCCACTGACTTTTACTTAATCTATGTACTACCGGTGTTCTACAAGTTCTTACGAGTGCAATAAATATTAATATGGAATATAAAATTTGCAATATTCGCTTTTAACTTTTTCTCGCATAACACCTTTTTTATTACATTCCTTTTCTTTGTACAACGAACCAATATACTTCTGCGCCTGTCTAGAGCCACTGTTTTGTAATAAAAAATAAATAAATAAATTCCAAGTATTATGAATTAATTAATACTCTTAATACTTTTTATCATGAACATATTTTGAGCAGCAACATATTTACGAATATTGTTGCAACATATTTACGAATATTGTTGGACGGAAAGAGGTTTTAGTTTCTAATTTTAAATAAACTCCTGACTCTTCAGTAAGAATATGGTGCCGTATGTTCCATGATTCAGGTGATCAGGGCGATGGCTGAACAATTTCTGGACTCATTGCCACGTCGTCAGATCTTCTTGACGTTGACATAGCTCTCTTCTTCAGAAGAAGCTAGATATTAAATCTTCTTGTTGGTACCTATAATTGGTGTATGCGCTGGTCCGTCACATTCTGGTGCGCAACTTGTAGCCATTGATCCGTATTAACTCTTTGTAGTTTTAGCTTAAATATTCTTTCTCACGGGAATTTTCTAGTCTTAGATAGGTCCATGACGTGCCCTCTATTTGCTTAGCAACTGCTGATTTTTCTACGTTGTTATCAACTGACACTTGTGCTTTTTAAAGCTTGATGTGGTTTTCCATTTGACGAACACCAAAAAACATTATGATCATCACCTGCACTGAAACAACCTAGATATATGACATTCTTTAACGTTCTGTTCTATGAAATTTTGAAATATATAATCGTTGAACTTATAATTACTTCACCAAATTTGTAATTCTCTAACTATTTTACGGCTATTTCCAAGACAACCACCATCAGTAAGTTAGTTGGTCATGGATTTGTATGGTATAGGTATCTCAAAGCATTTTAAGAAGAAATATTTGACTACACTCCGTATTATTGTTTAATTTTCTAAATGCAGGAAGTAAACTGTTTTAATCCTTAGAGAAATTTTGTACTCGAAATAAAGATGTACTTTAGTACAAAGTATAAACATATAGAATAACCAATTTCTCCCACTCAAAAATTAACCTATTAACATAAAATCAAATCAATTGATTTATTATCAAGTACATAAGACTTAAGCTTGATTACTCAGAAGGAGCGTCTGGAGCTATTAGGCGGAACCGTTGCCAGCGTCCAATTGACACTGTGAAATCAGGCTACTACCGTGACCCTTACCAACGGCAGGCTTGAAAACGGCAAGGTAATATCTCTGCGTTACGCAAAAACAAAAACCTGGACACATCATCCTGAACACTAAAGAAGGAAAACTTGGCGTATCAAAAAACGTTACCGACCAATACTGAAAGTTGCGATCACGTTCCACAGATTTATGCCGGCGTGGCCTAGTGGGGCAGCGTGCAAATAGTGGGGGATCTACACGAAAC
>NW_019424085.1:0-2207 GCF_000390285.2 Anoplophora glabripennis | reverse complement strand
AAAGTAACTTGTTTCTTTTTTTTCGTTTAGAAATAAAGATAGAGGCAGACGAATAATAATATTATTTATATTTGGAATATATTTGCATTGTTTGTTATTTTGCGACATAAAATAATCGTCAAGAAATTCGCTACTCAGCAAATGCAATTTTATAGGGTGGCAATATAAAAATGTTCAATTGTTCATGTGGCAAAAACAATTGAACATGACAATCAATTGTTTTTGTCACATGGACTACTGAGAAAAACTGTCTATGTTACAATATACCGTCTTTCTTCCCTTTTATTCTGGCATAATAAGTAGTAATGCTATTTATTCTATAGCAATGGTTTTCTAAACGTTGCATGTGGAATCATTTTGGCCGTTATTATTTAGCAGCAGTTATTGGAAGGCTAGATGAGATTAAACTAAATAAATACCTGTGAAGTTCCTTTCCTTTCTCTCGCCTGTTATTTAGTTTCTAATCGGTATAATTTAACTTCGAATTTGTAAGACATTTGTATCAAAGTAAGGGGTAACCACTATCAAAACTCCCATAATTTCCATGTATTGGTTCGCAATCCCTATGGCTGCCAGCAATTGCTTTAAAATTATTGTGAATAATTTTTTTAAACAGAAACGCTTATTTTTGTTTTATTTTTGGATTTATTTCTGTTCATATTTCGTGCCGTACAGGGTGTTTTTAAATGAAGTAGCAAAAATGGTACCAGTGAATATAGAGCCAAAAATTAGAGGGTTGAAGTAAAAATATCTTATATGAAAGTTGCACCCCTGAGGCGATATACCCTCTTAAAGGAGGGGATTGAAATTAACATTTTAATTTTTTTCTTTAACATGCGGAATTAATATGATAAATAACAATTTATGGTGGAGTCAGCGAACGAAAAAAGTTTTTATCGTATCAGTGTGATAAGTCGGAAGGTATTAAAAAAAAATCATTTACAAAAAAAATATTTCTGTCAATCGACCGTTCACACCATGACTTATTTACATTTCAAATATTCTCTCCAACTAAACTAAAAATTCATTTAATTTAATCATACATACAAGGTGAAATACAGGGTATTTGTAAATAAGTGCGGAATAGTTTAAGGGGTAGTTGCTGAAGTTATTTTATGAAAAAAAGTTCATATAAAAGTAGGTCGAAATATGCTTCAGTTCCGAGATACAGTGTTTAAATTTTAATTTTTTATGTATTTTTATTAATTATTTCAGTTTTAAAGATATTGACTCGAAATTTGAAAAACGCTTTGGAGGGATAAATGTGCATTTTTTATTGTGATCCGAATATTTCTACTTGCACCAGTGGCGTTTGTGTGAGAACCCTTTTTTAATGAAAGAAATGGTGCGCCACTGACTTTTCTCTTTTGATATATTTTTTAAAATCTGTCATCCGTTCTGAATAAAATTGGCCTCTCCAATTTTTTTCGTAGGGTGCACCGTTTTTGAGGGAAAAAATAGAACATATTTTATTGCAAGTTGTGTATTTTTAATTTTTATTGATACATTATCTACTGGGTTGCTGTCAATACTTCTAAATAAAATCAATCAAAATTCAAGTCAATATCTTTAAAACTCTGAAATAATTAATAAAAATAAATAAAAAATTAAAATTTAACTGTATCTCGGAAATGAAGCATATTTTGACCTACGTTTTTATGAACTTTCTTTTCACAAAATAAGCCTGAATAACTATAATTCATATATCTAAAGCAGCGGTATGGTTTACTGTGTAGAATATTTAATTAATACATTTTTCGTAAAAACTTGTTGACAACCGCTGGTTTTACTCTGTTAATTACGTATAACATAATATATATTTTGAACACCAATTCTATACAGTGTTGACAGTGTACCCACTATAAAAATGTAACTATTTACGTGCAATAGGGACAAAGCGATAAATAAATAAACAATATTTTGAGCGATTTATTAAAGAAATTTTAATATATCTGCATAAAAATGTTTATGGACTCCTCTACATTTTGTCATTCCTATAAGACAATGTTTCTGCAATAGTATCTGTGTCCTGTTATTTCAACTTGGCTTATAATAAACTCAATTGTTCACATGATTTTCGAGATAAGCGTTGCGGTTTACAGTAAACAATCACTTTATACTAGTGAGAAGTGTTTTATTTCATTTAAAGCACAGTTGTACAAAATAGAATACGTATCATTCACTTCAAACGTAGTATTCAATAGTCA
>NW_019424084.1:0-2206 GCF_000390285.2 Anoplophora glabripennis | reverse complement strand
TATTACCATGCTATTTCGAGCCATATATGAGTTCAATTATGACACTCATCCACATTTTACCAGAAGCGCAAATTTTGTACGTATCGAAAGAGTTAATTATAGTCAAACAAAAAATTCTTTATTATATAAGGGTATGGATGATTTTAATAAATTACCAGTTATTATTAAGGAGTTACTTTCCTTAAATGTGTTTAAGAAAAATATTTGAAGGGTACAGGGGAAAAAAGATGAATGTCCAATATTTGCCCTTTTGTAAATAAATACATATAACGATGCCCTAGTGGCCACTGCTTTCGTGAAAACAATCATACTGGCAAAAAGAAATGAGTGTTGAAAGATACAGCGTACTTAAAATTTGCCTTACAGAGAAAGAAAGATGAATGTCCCGCCAGTGTGTGAAAAACAGATGAATGTCCAACTTGTAACTAGCACGTGTTCTGATGTTGCTCCTGTAGATTTAGTTTGTCGATCAAACGCCTATACAAACGGTGACAGTTATTTAGAATGTGATCGCAATATGGGACTTATCAATCAAAAGGCCATCAGAATAGAATGCAGAGATCCAAAATGCAAGGAACAAGTCCAATCCAATCGTAGTCATTAATTGCGAGAATTAGAAAATATTCCGAGCTTGGAATGACCATTAATCAAATTATTTTGTTAAAAAGTGTCCATTTGAAAGTAGGCCTATCAGATAAATTAAAAGGAAATGTCAAGAATGATGCAGTATCGAGAGACATAATACAATGGACCTATGTCTATGTCAGTTCTCAGTAGTAGTACCACCAAAACGGAAACAAGACATTTTTGTAATTCTTCCTGTAGGTCAATTTGTAATGCCTTGTTTGAAATACAAACAACCCATTGCGATTGCTCTGAAAAAATACCAGAACTTACAAGAACTGAAATTATTTTGAGAATTTACCATACGACAAGACAGCAACTTAAACTGTGGTGTTGAAGCATCATGTAAATAACACTTCTTTTATTTTACGTTTTATTTTTATTCAAGTAGGTTTCCTTTTTACTTATAATAAAAAGTTACCTATTAAAATTCACATTGCTACTCGAATTGTTTTCTGATTCTTTCTCCCTGGGTGGAAATCTACAATATTACATATTATATATTCGTAGATACATATAATTTTATTTCAAAAAATGACTAAAAGGTGTACTTATGATGTTTTTTAAAATATCAATCTTTGAAACTTAAATTTCATTTTACTCCAGACCTGTATTTTGTGACATTCATCTTTTTTCCCCTGTACCCTTCATTTGTTATTAACACTTAATTAATTGCTCTGTCCTTATTTTCGACTAAATTCACTTATATTTATAATATTAGGATGTTCCTATTTCTGAATAAAGTTATTATTATTATTA
The DNA here is from genome assembly GCF_000390285.2 of Anoplophora glabripennis. NCBI lineage: Eukaryota > Metazoa > Arthropoda > Insecta > Coleoptera > Cerambycidae > Anoplophora > Anoplophora glabripennis. Next base: position 823 of record NW_019424084.1, on the reverse strand, counting down.
ATCAAGACCTAAAATATTATCTCTAAAACAGACCTGTGTAGAAACTTGTGTGGCAGCTTAGTAGTTTATGATTTTAATACAATGATATTTAAATTAAAATTGAAAGAGAATACAAATCAAGTCTGAGTAAAAAATTACTCAATGATAGTTAAATTCAGAGAAACAGTCAACTCTTAATTGGATTTACATTCTCAGACTAGAGTCAAAAGTCACTCACTTGATAGTTAGCAGAAACTAAGGTTTGAGTAAAATTCACTCACTTATGTTGCAATAGTTTCACTCATAAAATTTTAGTTGTACTTATATTAACAGAGTAAATATTTCACTGAATCATGTGTGGACAGAGCTTGAGTGAAATTGAGTGAATATTTTTTACGGTGTAACTGATAACGCAGACAAAATAATCAATTTTTGCATATGGATTTTAATTTGCGCATTATGGTCAGAAAATAAATTACCTCCTAAACTGCTGCTACTATTAAAAATGCCAAGAAACATTTTTCATTGATTTAACGTAGTATTACCTGAATTTAACATTATTTCTACAAAAAAACCGACAGTGATGTATTTTTTTCTTGGGAAAATGGGGCGGCACCTTCAGTAGCACGACAATAAAATGCCTAATTAAGTGCAGTAAATTTCATTCAATTCCATAAGCGCATTATGAAGATATAACAGAAAATATTATTTCTCTTGTACACCCTGTATCTCGAATACCACGTCCCCCCAGAAAAAAAGTTAAAGAGCAAACTCTAGCTATTTTTTGGCAATTAATCTATCCCTGCAGTTTCTCTATTTAAAGTGAAATCACACTGTATATGTA
>NW_019424083.1:0-2208 GCF_000390285.2 Anoplophora glabripennis | reverse complement strand
TCGATTTGAATTTTGAAAATTTGGGATACCGGGTTTTCGGGCATGCCCTTCTCAACTAAAATAATGGCGTCCACATACCACTTCCGGTTATACCGAAGAGAAACAGTGACTAGCTTCAAACCATGTGTATTTTATAGTAAGGTAAAGCATCAATATTTATAAGGGGATAGCTAGACCCCTAACATTTCCATCCATACTTTCAAAGTGGCTTAATTGCATACAGGGCGCTAGAAATTTAATGCAGAGTTTAGTTAACTTCCAACCTTCATAAGCCGGTTTTTTAAGTGGATACATAATTTTATTCTCTTTCGAACGGAATCAGGGTTCCCTATACCTATCTTCTAGTTTTTAAGTTATCTACTATTTTATGTTTATTCTACACCCGTTGCTCGAATACGAAGATCGTTCCATGAATTGCCTGCAGCTGAAATAGTAAAAGCGGTGACTGATGGTGTTATCTCTAGAATTCACAAGTGCTTAGCTGTTAATGGGGGTCATATTGAACAGTTCTGATTTCTTAAGTAATTTTTTTATCTTAGTGCATTATTATTATCAACATACATAATTAAAATTGTGTGGAAAATTGGGATGTCTCATTAAAAACTGTAACTGTTCTGCTTAGAATCCCATTGCAACGTATGTGAGTAAATAATAATAAACTGGTGACAGTTTAGTTGTTTGATTTGAAGTTTTGCTAAAAATTCCACAGCTATCCTCGCAAGGAAATTACATGATTTTAGGTGATTACACAAAAAATAGTAGATAACTTAATAACTAGAAGGGATAGGTATAGGGAACCCTGATACCGTTCGAAAGAGAAAAAAATTGTGTTTTAGAATCTAGAAAAACATACAGGGAGTTCGATTTATAAAAACCGACTTATAAAGGTTTGAAGTTAACTAAACTCGGCATTAAATTTCTAGCACCATGTATTCAATTAAGCCACTTTGAAAGTATGGATGGGAAGCTTAAGGGTCTAGCAAAACATCGAATTGTTGTTAAAAATGTTGTCACAACCGTTCTTGGTGGTGAAAGTTCGAAATATTTGGAATTATTCAATTTTCGTGGGCGGAAACATACATATATAAGTAGAGTGGCCTAAAAAAAACGAATATTTTTCTTCGTGTCTCTTGTGAAAATATGTTAGTTTATCATGTTTTGTGCCCCCTCAAAAAATCAACTCTAAAAAAATTTTTTAGAGGTCGCTCAAGATTTTTTAAAATTTTCAAAATCGTCAAAAAATTTTTTTTTTATTTTTTTTTTCTCATCACGCCTCAATAGATATTTGGAGAAATTCGAATTTGGCCAATTCTTTCAAATGCGAGTAGCTCCGTTGCTATTTATTTTACAAAAAAAAATTAAATTACAAAAATTCAGGTTTTTGCAATGTCAATAAGACAGTGTGATCAAATTGTTCCTGTACAATTTGGTTTTCAAATTATAACATAAACATCAATGTAAACCATAGTTAGCTATGAGTTAGAAAAAATGTATTTTTTATGCTTTCCAGCGATATAATATTTAGTATTGTTATTTTGAAAAACAGATGGCTGTGAAAATTATAAGGAATCCAACTGATAAAACCAGAACAATTGAAGTCGGCATGGCGTGCGCACCTCTCTATGTGTCACGAAAAAAGACAATTTTTCTAGCTCATAGCTCTAACTATAGTTTACATTTAAAAAACTTAAAGTTTATGTTGTAACTTGAAAATGAAGCTGTACACAAACAATTTGATTACACTATCCTATTAACACTGCAAAAACATGAAACTTTGTAATTTAATTTTTTTTTGTTAAATAAATTGCAACGGAGCTGCACGCATCTGAAGGAATTGGCCGAATTAGGATTTTTCTAAATATTTAGTCAGCCATGAGGTTTTTTCAAAAAATAAAAGTAACATTTAATAAGGATCGTAAAACTGCAGATCTTTTGTCATTTAAACTTTCTTGTATCTCTGCTACTTTGCCAGATTCCTACATTAAACATTGAAACAAACTCACCCTGTATACGTAGCATCATATTTCTGAAAAAAAATGACATTAATCCTACTTTATATCCTATTTAAATATTTTTTATAAGTAAGCACACCTGAGCAGGGAGGAACTACCTTGAACCTCGCGTAACATTTTAATAATTTTTGTTTTACGTAAAACGAAATATGATATTGTTTCAAGGGCCGTAAATTAGTTTTTCAGACGTCATAAT
>NW_019424082.1:0-2222 GCF_000390285.2 Anoplophora glabripennis | reverse complement strand
TTAATAACGAATTAATTGCTTTAAGGAACTTCTACTTCTTAAAAGTCCACAAACAAATCTCAAACGGCAAGAACTCGACATAGTCCAGGCGGTAAAGCATTCGTTTGTATCTGAAGTTGTCTATTTTGTTCTACAGAAAAATCCCAAATATTATGTAGAATAAGAATCCGAGTTTGCCTATTCCAAAAAGCCATAGCTAAATTCAGGGGAACAACAAACACAAAAAAAAAACAAAAATTACCCGTTTTTCGATATATTTTCCCCTGTACTATTGAAAGTAAGCCCTAAATAAAAAAGTCATTCTTTATTTTTTGTTTATTTGACGATTTTTCAATAAAGTTACAACTGCGAATCAAAAAAGTTGAATTTTGCATTAACAATGGGGAAAGATAGCAGAAAATCGTATGTATATTTGGATCAATTTTTAAAATAAGTAAATATTAATAAATATTGATGAAACTTTGTGAACAAATTGTAAAACGTCAATTCTACCCTAAAAATTTTGCAACTATCGATAGCGTGGTTTTCGATTGACAGGATTGTTAATTAAGAAAATTTCAAAACGTTTATCGCGTACCGGGGGTTTAAATGAAGTTTTATAGTCCAATTAAATAAGCCTTTAAATCGAAGATTTCACAAATTTAAAAAATCATAACAAGCAGAAAAATGAATTTTGCAATTTTTTTTTCAATCTACTCTAAAAAATGTACCCTTTCTATTCAAAGAAATAGATATATTTTTTAATTCTTAATAAGAAAGTTATAACAATTTCAACTTTGTTGGTCACCCCCCTTAAACAGAGATTTTAACGAAAACCCCGAGCAGGTCAATTTAATTTTGTCAATTTGTTTACATAAATCATATTTTTAATACTTTTTGGGTAAATATGATTTTTTATAAATGAAAAATATAGTTTTTCTGAAATAAAAAATAAGGGTAGCAACCCCCAAACACGGAATCACTTGTTCTCTTAATGTTTTGGACAGGAAATTATATGATATATATTTATGTTATTGTTATTACTAATATAATTCAGACAAGTTTACAAGTATTAATAAATAAATTTCCACATGTTTTACTATACAAGAATGCGTAAAAATATCGAACTTTTACAAATCAACAAAAAATATTAGTCCTTATTAATATTTACCTTTTCGAGATTAACAATGAATATTGAGCATACAATAATTTAAGGAAACACACGTTTACTGACGCACGCGCATTGACAATCATGAACGAAATTATCTATCTCTGTCATAGGCATACGAGTTGTCCACGACTTCGGTACCATGAGTGCGACAAAGCTAACGTGATTTTTTATCTTAGGAGCTAAAAGATAAGATAAGGTAAATAAAATTGTATCTGCCTAAAAAACAAACGTAAAAAAATTTCGAAGGCAACTTTTCATTATTTCAAATAATCAATCCAACAGTATAGAACAAAATTGTTTTAGTTTTGTTAAATCATTAAAATTAACGACTAAAAATTTGAAATTGTCTTTTTGTCTTTCTTATTAAAAATTAAAAGATATATCTATTGCGCTGAAAACAAAGGTTACATTTTTTAGAGTAGATTGAAAAAAAAATTACAAAATTCGTTCATTTTGTTATGATTTTTTTAAATTTCTGAAATCTTCCCTTAACTTCTAGCCTCCCTAACTCTGTTAATTTTAATAGTACAAGAAAAAGTCAAGATGCCATTTTTATGTAGAATTGAATGCTTTACAACTTTTATACGAAAATTACTGTCACTTATTGTTATAATATACCTCAAACTAACTCATATAAAAAATTCAGGCAAGTTGACCAAAATTTCGATTAAAGGCTTATTTAATTGAACTATTAGAAAGTGCACACATTTTTTTAGAGATACTCGTCATAATAAACAATGATCAATATTAAAAATACCTATTTTTACACTTTTATAACCGTTTAGAATTTGTTTTAATCTTTCAACATTTTATTCTACAAACAATTATTTATTGTAGTTATCTATAAAAACATTTTTTTTTCTCGACCTTTCGATTACATAAGCTATAAATTATTACGTATTTGTCTATTTGGCTAAAAATAAAAAGCAAGGGGCTACGACGTAGTTTTTATGTGTGCAAAATTCAACTTTTTTGACTCGCAGTTGCTGTAACTTTCTAGAAAATCGTCAAATAAACAATAAATAAAGTATGACTTTTTTTATTTAGTTTCCTTTAAATATGACAGGGAAAA
>NW_019424081.1:0-2224 GCF_000390285.2 Anoplophora glabripennis | reverse complement strand
AAATCTTACAAGTGGGACTATAATGGAAAACGTCGAGAGACCTGTGGGAAGAATTTTTCGTTGGCAAAATATAAGTACACATACGCAAACTACAGTCTATTATCGGGAATGGACTTTTCCTATTAATATACAGGGTGATTTACAACTTATCCAAAAAAATTTGGGAATAGAGGCGACATGAGAAATATAATAATATTTGGGATTTTTATGTACAAAGCCAGAATTTTACACTAAAACTGGATATATTGCTGTACAAGCTTATAGCTTCTCAGATCAAGCTTTTATCTAATGAGGAAAATTTGAATTAATACANAGATATATTTAATACGGTTTTCGAAATAGTAAAAGCAATTTGTTGATTGATTTCTTTTTTGTTTTCTTCGTTATTTTGCCAGTCCTGAACATTATTCAGGAAAACGCTTGGATAAAAAATTGACCCTTTTTTCGCAAGATTTGAATATATATATTTTTTACTAATGAAGTAAGTGTTGCTGAAATTACGTTATTCAAGAAGTCCATTATAATTTGGAAGCTTTGAATATATCTGAAGACGAATCCTGAGAACTACCACCACTGTACAAATGATTCATGTCTCGCGCTGGTCTGAATACTTGGACGACATACATTCTAAGGCAACGCGGCACTGTTTTCAATTAATCTAGCACAATTTAGGACTGCTGGAAAGGTCCACGCTCAATTTACTCGATGCAGTAGATTGGAAAGGAATACTTCGTTAATTATTAGGATCCCCTGGTTCGCATTTTCAGGTAATACTGTCGATGCTGTAGAACTGGAAACCTAGTCAATTAATTATTTAGCAGGGTAATTCTTTTCTTTATAAATCTTACAGTGGGACTATAATGGAAAACGTTGGGAAGAATTTTTCGTTGGCAAAATATAAGTACACATACGCAAACTACAGGCTATTATCGAGAATGGAGTTTTCCTATTAATATACAGGGTGATTTACAACTTATCCAAAAAAATTTGGGAATAGATGCGACATGAGAAATATAGTCAATATCTTAAAAAAAAAATTGTAAAATCCTTATAGTTTCCAAGAAAAAAATTATTGAAGTTGTAGTACATTCAACCATTACATAGCAGGACAACGGTAGTCTCTAGAATTATTCGCAATGAGCGTGGGGAGCCACGTGGCCTCAGTGACTTCGAATGCTGAAATCCGATTTTACAATCGTCGTTGCGTTAGTGTTTACCTGTTATCTGTGGTGTTTACAATAGTTTTTCAGTAGTTAGTGTCAAAAATGGCTTGCGTGTGTAGCAACTCAGAGTTGATGGATATCGTGTTAATTTATGGCGAAGCAAGACAACATTTGTGTCAGTTCGTAGAAACTGGGTAAGACGGACCCAAATATGTTTACATGTCGGTGGATAACATTTTGAACAGTTGTTGTAACATTAGGTATGTCAAATTATTTTATTATTTAAAACCACAAAATAATTTTATTAATTTATAATAATAACGGCAAAAGTTCTGCATACAAGGTGTTGCAAAATGTTCAGAGAATTCTAGAGCAGATTCTACATCCAAAAATGCGAAAAAAAATTCCTATAAATTCTGCAAATGATCCGTTTTTAAAATAGAGGGAGGCAGAAAAAATTTAAAGAAATGTTTTTTTATTGATACTTTTTAAATTTTTCATTGGAAATCGTTTAAATTTGGGTCAATACATTTATGATACGTAGGTTATAATTTGGTATAGTCGATAGCATTTCAGACCCATCAGGGGCGTAGATATTGACTTTTGACAAGAAAATCTACGCCACTGGTTTTTCTACCGGTTTTTATATTATTTTTAGGAACCTCATTTATTTTAGAGTACATTGCACATTTGTCATTTAGCGAGCGGCTTCCAAACTATTGAAGATTTTAAAAATCATGCTAATCTATAAAACCATTACCTACTAAAAAAACATAGTTGGTGACTGTCACTGAAAAATAACATGCGCTGTCACTTGGAGAAAAAAAATATTTGTAAAATTTGTAGAACGCAATTGAAATTATAAATAAAAAACATATTTTTTAAAAATTTTTTTACACTCTTTATTTCGAAAACGAAGCATTTGCGGACCTACGTTTTTTTTCGTATTTTTGGAAGCAGAATCTGCTCTAGAATTCTCTGAATAACATTTTGCACCACCCTGTATATATGAAATGCATAGGTAATTTAACCTCAGCACATTTTAAATTGTTGACAATTAT
>NW_019424080.1:0-2212 GCF_000390285.2 Anoplophora glabripennis | reverse complement strand
CAATGGTTGCTCAACGTTTTTCCGCGCTCTGTTTTCATTAATTTATTTCACACATTTCTCGTTGAAACAAAAAATTGATTTTTGGCATTTTAGGTAATTAAAGGGTAAACTTTTGAAATATGCAATAAAAATTTTTTACTGAATGGGCCTATTAAATTTTACTACGAATAAGGTCAAAGTCTATTGAAAACGGAGCTTACCTCATTCCATTTAACACCACGGGTCCCAAAGTTTATTTAAATTTTTTGTATCCTCACAGTACGCACATACTATAGAGTTTGAGACACCATAATTATAAATGTAATGGATTCACAAAATTAGAATAGAATAGAAAATAGAAAAAAAACATTGTTTTGGCGCAATATAGACAAATGCCAATGTTTCTAGTTGTTTATATTCTTCTACTTCTACCAATAACATATACCTATTACACCAGTAATATAATAATAACCAACAAATTGACTGTGTTGTATACATTATTTGGAGAAAAAAAGAAGTACCTACTTGAATTCATAAGTTGTCAACTTTGGCTTATATACAAAAAGTAGATACATTAAGAAAAAGTATGTACATGAAATATTATATAAAATTTAGATTATCTAAATTCCAATTTCTCTATATTTAAAGATACTGTTTTTATAACTTCCTACAAAACTTTGTCAGTAGACAGAACGATATAAAATAAGAAAAAGTTTCTAAAAAACGCAGATCCCAAAATGTTACTAAGGGAGCTAAGACCCCTGATTTTGTAGCTTTGAATTTAATATAGGTAGGTATTAAAATAAAAAACTGATTAAGTTTGATTCAAATATTAAATTAGAATTAAGTATTACCCAATTGCGACGAAACAAATTATCAGTCAAATAATTAATAGGTCTTAGTAGTTTTTTTTTCGTGGAAAACATTCTTACATCATTGATATGGATACGTTGATAACAAAATCCCCACAATATTCTTCATTATGTTCTATATAAAGATGATTTCATACACATTTCCTACATGCAACTAATCTAGAATTAATCAAACACTTCAATCAGTTTTATACGAAACAGTGCACATTTTTACATATATATTGTAACAAGTGGATATGAATGAGAAATAAAAAACAATAAATAACATGCATTAGAGAAGTATGGGAACCAACAGATGAATTTTAGAAAAAAATAATAATATAATTATTTTGTTTCTCATTAAAATTTGCATGTTTCTTCCGAAAACGAAAATGGTCTGTATTATCTTTGCATAATCTATAATAGTATCAAGAAATTAACATATTCTTCAAGTCTCGGTATTTATACATGTATAAGTTTAAAAATTATTAGAGCAAATAAAATAGAATTAATGTAGTATTGAAAACAAGAATACCTAGCATGTAGATTCTCATAAACAATAGGTAACAAGTTATTCAAAAAGAAAAGAACAGAAAGAAAAGAAATATTTGAATACTTGCATTATACTTACAAAAAATTAATTTGTATAGATAGACAGATAACAGATATACTAATTTCCCAGTACCTAGTTGTTTATAAAATTGGAAACGTTGACGAAAAAATTGGGCAGGTCCAGCTTTTAATAAAATATACGTTTATCCAGCATGATGAAGTTGGTATATAATGGCATGACTACGAACCATTCTGGATTTAAAGCAATTTCAAGAAGTATCTTTATTAACAAATATATTATATTGCTTTCTTACTATTATTTTTTTTTTCAAGTAAATATGTGAACTAGATAAATTTTGTGTTACAAGAGATACATAACAGAAAATTCGACATAAGAACAGGTGCAAATTTTAGAAATATTTTTAAAAATAAATAGGATGAACGACACACAAATATTAATGGTAACATTCATATTCGAGCTACATTACTGTCAATAAAATCATCAAAGCTATAAAAGGCATTTTTTATTAAGTATTTTTTTATCCTTGATTTAAAATTATTGTCATTAAGAATTTGAATTTAGTGAGGTATTATGTTAAAAAATTTGATGGCCAAATAATTAGTACCGACCCGCGTTTTTACTGAATCTTAGAAATTTATTACATAAGTATGTAAGTCTCACTTCCAATTTCGAAGTTATGTATATGTTTTTTGACATAAATAAGACACTGAAGTATATATGCTCAGGGTACAGTTCGTATGTTCAACTTGAAAAACTGCTCTCTAAGTAAAAGTAAAAGTAAAAGTAAAAACTTTTCTCATAGAGGGGG
>NW_019424079.1:0-2289 GCF_000390285.2 Anoplophora glabripennis | reverse complement strand
CAATAACAACATAATAATACATACTTAAATATAAAAAATCTATTACATTGTTACTAAGTAAATATGTCGGCTACTTTGGAAAAACATTTACTCACAAGATAGTTGTTAAGTTTAGATTTAAGAAAATTTAGATTAGGTACTTTCAGTTTTGATGTTTTCTGGTAATAGATTTATTAATTTTATACCCATGTAAGAAGGTGACTTTTCGTACAAACTTGTAGTGTGATTTGAAATTTTTAATGAGTTACCATATCTGACCTAATATTTATGAGAATCTGAACTGCGTTCATAGCGTCTTATACAGCGTGGTAAAAAAATTCTGCATAAAATTCATATTTTCATTAAACAATTTTTTTTCGAAAAACGGTGACACCCGTCGATTTTTATTTGATCCAGGGCACCTTGTTATGCGGAAAAATTTTTTTTTTCGATAATCCATTTACGGCAGCGATGACAATTTTTTTTTAAATGACAACGCATATTTTTTTTCGTTCGAAATTGATGACTGATAATTATCTAAACAACGGTGTGAAAATTTCGATGTCTTACAAAACAATTTTTTTTTTAGAAAAATGCACCTTAAGTTCTTGAATGCAATAATTTGCTGTTTACGGATCAAATGCCTTAGAAAAAAATTTATTCGGCAGAAAGCATTTCAGATAACTTAAGTTGCAACTGGTGTTATGTAATTATTTGCGGAATTATTCATCAGATATTGTCAGGATCCTGATTAAACTGCAAAATTTAGAACNATTACCCTCTTGCGTTTTATTTGTAACTCTTATAAATACACTAGGCACATAAATTAAGGGAAATCCCAAAATTTTGGATGATTTTCAAAGAGTTGTAACTTGGAGGGAAATGGTCATAGAGAGAATAAAAAAAAGGAAATTGAAGCAGCTTCAGGTGTCTTGTTTTAAAATTTTTTAGCATCAGCAGTTTTTGAGTAATCATAAGAAAATCAACGAAAATAAAATTGTAAATTTTTGCTGGTAATTGCTAATTTAATCATCTTTTAGATAATTTAATTCTCTTCAATTTGAGCGGTTCCGGAGCTGTACGATTATTTGTCGCTGTTATCGTCGATAAAAGCAAAAAAATCATTTTTGACTTTGGCAATCAATTACTGGGGAAATAATAGTCGTACAGAAAATCCAAGAAGGGTTTTGAAAACTGCAAAGTATTCCCTAAGAATCGTAATTATGGGTTTTTGATCAGAAAAAAATTTTCAAATTGAAAATGTTGGTTAGAAAAAAGGTAAAAAATTGCATAATTAGGGATATTTGAATAACTTGGCATAACTTTGCAAATAATGAATAAACTAATGATATCGACTATAACTTTTCAACCTCAAAGTGTCCCAAAAGAAACCCTGATAATTTCAAAACACTGCGATTCCATAATCCATATTTTCTTAATCAAAAAATGTTCATGATTCTGCAGATCTGAAAACTAGACACTCTCTTGATTCTCTCTACGGCCATTTCCCTCCAAGTTACAGCTCTGAAAATCACCAATTTTGGGATTTTTTTTTAATATCCCTTAATTTCTGTGCCTAGTGTATAAATACTAGGAAAAATTAAAATATTATTAGCAATAAAATATAGTCTACAGGATTCACCTTGGGAAATACCAAATATTAAAGAAATTATTCTTTTTTGAGAGATTAAAATTCTGTTGATACTATTACCCCAGACTATAACTTACAAGATAAATGACAATAATTTGTAAAATAATATATGTTAAGAAGCTGTGGAGTATCAAACATTGTTCTAAGTTGTAAGAGTGTATAGTAACCGTAATTTATTTTTTTACGTACCTATATTATTAATTTGACTTTTCCAGCTCATATCACAGTTGATAAATGTTCCCAGAACTTTGTTCTGATCCTTCTGTTATTATATTATTTACCGGTACTCGAAGAGGTACATCAATTTTTTTACGAGCGCATAATTGCATGCATATAGTTTTTTCTGCATTTACGATCAGCATGTTTCTATTACACCATTCCGTAAATTGACCAGCTAAGGTACATATTTAGAGAATGTTGAAGCTGCTCAGAACTATTTTCATAGGCTGCAAGGGTGACATCATCTGCATATAATATTGTATATAATATTGTATATTCTGTTAATACTGATCGTACAATATTAATTAATTAATCTTAATTATTTGAAGGCAGATCTTTAATAAAAATTAGAAAAATGAGAGGACCAAATATCGAGCCCTGTAGAACTCCTAAGTCAATGCTTTAAATAGTTAACATATTATTATTTAATTTAACATACA
>NW_019424078.1:0-2215 GCF_000390285.2 Anoplophora glabripennis | reverse complement strand
GTAAAAATATATTTGTGGCAATTAATTCAAGTTATATCGTCACAGATAACTAGCTACTAGCTTTAAAGATTTATTTTTAGTATTGGCGCATTCGCTATTTATTAGAAAAATAAGTTTATTTTTAATAACTATCAAATACAATATACGCTATTTATACACACTAGAGATATAACCAAGACTACTGTTGCATCTGAGAATCGAGAAATCGTTGCTATTAAAACTTATCTGGCTCATCATTAAATTAAATAAAAATGAGACGTTTTTCATCACAACTGATACTTGAATATCTTATTAAATTTATATGTACTAAAAAGAAGAACAGAGGTATTTATTTATTAAAAAAAAATGGAAAAAAGTAAGCTTTCGGAGACGTTGTACTTGAAATTGTGGAAAGGTTGATGAGAATTTTAAAATACGTCTACTTTGTTTAGCAAAATGATATAGACATTTTAAATAATGATTGTTACAGAGCTTTTTAGTATATTTCTAATAACGTGTCTTCTTTTTATTACTTGTAGGTGTTTTTTATGCCATTTCATTTTATTAAACTAGCAAATTGTTGTAATTATTTTTCTAATATTGCATTGCATTTGTTTAATTACATAAGGGTCCAATAAAAAAACTAAATATCCCAAAACTTTCACTTTCTAGTCCATATTTGCTAATTCTCTATTAGAAATGTATCGAAACGATGCTTAACTAAATGGTGAAAAACTGCATTTTATTATCATGTTTATTTTCGGAAATATATTGATATTTTTAAGGAGGCTGTACGTATTTTTTTTTAAATATCAAGGAACAGCGAAAGGACACATTTTAGACTTAATACTTAATTATCAAAGGCACTAAATTAAGTGAGAATTTGCAATAACATAAAAAGTGTTCCATTTGAAAAATATTAAGTAAGGTAACATGAAGAAGAGGAAATGGCACACCTTGTTTAATCAAAGTATTTTAAAATATGCGAAAACTGATTTCATGCATCTTTTATTGAGACAATTTTTTGTATTATTGATTTTATCCCAGATATGAAATAATTTGTATTAAGTAGAGCACCTTGTATATGGTATTCCCCCTGCAGGTGTTTTTTGTGTGTAGCAAAAAATGTTCAACATAAAAGTTGTATGAATTTTTTCGAAGCATTCGAATTTTTTGCCCGGCCAAAGAAATTAATATTTTAGAGCTATAGATTGTTCATACACCTTTTATGTGGAACATTTTTTTGTACACCAAAAGAAAACACCCGTAGGGACAACATACAGGGTGCTCTACTTAAGACATATTCTTCCATATCTTGGCTAAAATCAATTATACAAAAAAGTGTCTCTAATAAAAAATTGCTCCAACTCGGTTTTTTCACAATTTAAAATACTTTGACGGATTTTTCCGGATCATTAGAATTTTTTACCCGGTCGAAGATATTAACATTTTAGAGCTATAGAAGTACTGTTTAAGATCTGTATCTAAACGGTATGTACAGTAAAAGCATGTGCCATAAGAATAAAACTATCAGGTAGGTACTTATTTATGGTTGGAGTTGAAAGAAGGCAAATATTATTTATTTTTCATTTTATGAAACAGTCATATTTTGTAAAAAAAATTAGATTTTGTTCAAATGTACAAAAATGTAGAACCCCAAGTTGGGATCAGCATGATGATATATGATTTAACTTAAAATTCCATCTTGATAAGTTGTCATATCGGTTGAAAGGAAAGACGTATAGAATAGAATTAGGGCGGTAAATTTACTAAGATCGAGTTTTAAATTAAATATTTCATATTTGCTTTTCTACCTGCTCTTTCCGTTTTCCTGTAATAGAGTCCTACCACCAGTTCTGGGTTACCCTGTATGGTATATTCAAATAGCATTTGATTTCAACATGAGTTTATTGTGTGACTTTCATAGTTCGTCTCTATAATATTTTATATTACAAGAATTAACAACGTTGCTGATTAGTTAATTCAGCAATATTTCGTAACACTTACAACTAATAACTTATTTCATATGGATCTAAGTAGGTCGGTACAATGTACCAGAGTAAGTTTCCTTTATTGGGACATTACACCTGTACAGGGTTTCCCCAGTTCGTTGTTAGGTTAATAACAGAATACTTTTGTGCAGAAATTTGACATTTTGAGGTCTGCTTGGTTAAAAATACTTTGTAACTTATTTTTCTTTACAAAAAGTTAAGTAGGTCTAAATATGAACAAAAAA
>NW_019424077.1:0-2296 GCF_000390285.2 Anoplophora glabripennis | reverse complement strand
ATTTCGCCCTTCCACAAATAAGAAGTGGATCTTATTTGTGGAAGGGCGAAACGGGCGGTGACTATGAGACGCCTTCATTATAGCCATCCTTCTCTATCGCATGGATTTCTATGGCTTACTTTATCGCTCTCACGTAACTTCAGATAGACCATCGGTACTTTCCTACCCGGTATAGTGAGTTCACTCATGAAAAAATAATGATATTCTTTGCTTTGCTGCGGCAAATATTTTATTTTAATTAAAAAAAACCTTCGTAGGTATTTTACCATACCAACCTACAATTAGAGAGTCATTGACGAAACGGTTACTCGTACAATCTCGCTCATCTAGATATCTTGTAATCTTTCTATACATAAAATCGTTAACGTATTTGTAAGCAACGCTAGCTATGGTTTAAAAATAATTGTTTCCTTTTTCCATCTTTATTTTTAAAATACAATTAGCTCAATTGATTCATAGATATAGTGTTAAAAATTTTATAAATTTAAATAGGCAATAATAATAGGTACTCCAAAAAATAAGAATAAAAGTTCACGTAAACATATAAACGGAAACGGATTGTTTCCGGGCTACAGGACGATTTTTTGTTTAAATATGTATATCTTCTAAGCGGCTTGGCTAAGTCAATTCAAATTTGATACAGGGTGGGTACTAACTAATAAGCGAATATAATGAGATAATGCAAGGGTGAAGATACAGATGTATAATCATCTTTTTTTGAGCAGTATTTGCGAGTGTTGCAATTTTCGCAAAAAAACAGCACAGTGTACAAAAAGTACTAATTTCTCCTCTTTCGATAAAATTGCAAAATGTGATTTTAAAACCTTTCTTGCACATAACAACACAAAATTTGAATACAGACATAGTAACATAAAATTAGACTTTATCTTCATAAATCATTTGTTCATATCTTTGCATTGGACCAGTCCAATGGCCATTTAGATCGCCCGATTTGAGAAGGCTGGACTTCTTTATTTGGGGTTATCTTAAAAGAGGCCACTATTGTCTGAGAAGCGGTTGCATTCATAGAGGCCTTAGAACCAACAACAAGAATCAAAATCAACATCAGGATGGGCCTAGGGGTTCTGGTAGCACGTCCTTCCCCCACAAACCCTAGCTCGGGAACAACACTAAGTGAAAGATTTCTAGCCGAGGCTAAGAAAGTGCACAGTCTGTAACTGGTGACATAGGCACATAGTCCACAGCATATCACGACACTTTATTTCTTAAACAAAATCTTAAGATATATGTATGTTTCTGATTTAAGGGGGCACCTATTTACATCTGGTTAATAAAAAAATAAAACAATTTACAAGATTTTTTCTCAAAGAGAAGACATACAATGCTGGGAATTTTTAGCTACATCTTAATTAAGTATTAAAGTGAAAAAAAAAATAATAAAAAATGTGTTGGTACAAAATACTATCATGGTGGCCAGTTAGGTATATGTGCTACGCCATCATCACCTTCAAAAAATTGGACCACTTTGTGTAAGCTGTGGAAGTCGTAAATTATATTTGAAATCAAAAATCATAAAAATTTTCATTAAAAACTTGGAAAAAACGGCGTACATACGAATTTTAGTTTCAATTTTTCAATTCTTTTTTATCTTGAATGTGTTGACCCTTAGTTGTGTATATAAGAAGAGAGCCCTCCATTTGAAAACATTTAAACTTAAAGTTAATAACGCAGTTTAATAATAATATGGACTTGCTTTCGAATTCAAAAGCGAGTTAAGCTTCTTTGCAAGTAGCAGATGTTAAATACAGACGATAAAATGCTATTATCGCGCAAATACTTGGTCAACAATGTTCCTGCGAGAAATTTTTATATAGGTGGTTTTCCGCTTGATTTATACGCAAATACGAAACAATAACCATAAAAGTATAGGTGGAGCGTGAATAGAGGAAAAGAATAAAAACACAATACGTATATCGGGNTTCTAAAAAAAATTGTTATGTAAGACATCGAAATTTTCACACCGTTGTTTAGATAATTATCACTGTCATCAATTTCGAACGAAAAAAATATGCGTTGTCATTAAAAAAAAAATTGTCATCGCTGCCGTAAGTGGATTATCGAAAAAAAAATTTTTCCGCATAACAAGATCAAATAAAAATCGACGGGTCTCACCGTTTTTCGAAATAAAAATTGTTTAACGAAAATGTGAATTTTATGCAGAACTTTTTTACCACGCTGTATGTTAATTCTCACTGCTACTCGATGCCTACTAACACAACGCATTGCTTTGTACCTGCTGACAGAGAGCAACCTACAAGCAAGGCTACTATCGCTG
>NW_019424076.1:0-2242 GCF_000390285.2 Anoplophora glabripennis | reverse complement strand
ATTTATTATAGGTTTATTATTTTTTCATTATTCTGCTAGTGAAATAAAATTACTTTATTCCACTAATGGATAAAGTATCACTTTAGACGGTTCATGATTGTGGACAAAAGTCCGATTATAAGGTGCTTGTGGATAAAAATTATTTATTTGTTTCTTAACTTAAAATATTTTGTAGATATTTAACAAAAGTATGGTGTCCCCTAATGCAATTTTTATTAGCACCATTAGATCCAAACACCTACATATAGGAAAATAAATAATATATGTCTTACCCCCAGAGTAATAGACACCATTCTTAAGAAAACACATTTAACTTGTTCACGTCATTACCTCTTCATCGGGGAACATATTACAAATGTGTTCCGGAAATCTCATACAACTTCGCGTGTAGTGCATTATGTCTGAAGGAAAGTATTTTTATTTGTTTAAAAGTCCATTGTATCACTAACGGCCCTACTTCTATCGGTCTGAAAGGAATGTGACGCANGAAAGAGGATGTCAGATGTATTTGTATGAATATCCTGAAAAAAATTGATCGAAATTTATTTGAATTTTGAGCACTCAAGACATTAATTTATTATAGGTTTATTATTTTTTCATTATTCTGCTAGTGAAATAAAATTACTTTATTCCACTAATGGATAAAGTATCACTTTAGACGGTTCATGATTGTGGACAAAAGTCCGATTATAAGGTGCTTGTGGATAAAAATTATTTATTTGTTTCTTAACTTAAAATATTTTGTAGATATTTAACAAAAGTATGGTGTCCCCTAATGCAATTTTTATTAGCACCATTAGATCCAAACACCTACATATAGGAAAATAAATAATATATGTCTTACCCCCAGAGTAATAGACACCATTCTTAAGAAAACACATTTAACTTGTTCACGTCATTACCTCTTCATCGGGGAACATATTACAAATGTGTTCCGGAAATCTCATACAACTTCGCGTGTAGTGCATTATGTCTGAAGGAAAGTATTTTTATTTGTTTAAAAGTCCATTGTATCACTAACGGCCCTACTTCTATCGGTCTGAAAGGAATGTGACGCATTATTTTCATGTGTTGTTTAGAAAAAAAATAATAACAACTTTCCGCAATAACTCAAAAACCTTTTCAGGGATTTAAGTAATTTTTGGGTGAAATGTACATCTATTAAAGATCATTAAAACTACATGGTGCTTATTTCGACCTGACGCCAGGGGCGGCTTAGGCCAACTTGTCCTCAAGGTTATGTCTTCATAACGTGCATATCCTAGTTTTATGTAATTTGATTACGTTTTCCTGAATCTGCAATCGATTCTAAACAAAAAATATGGGCTCTTGTTTCATAGCTCAAAAATGAACCGTTTTCGAGTAAATTAAGTGCGAGTTCACATATAAATACCAACCAGAGGACCTAATCTCTACNAGACAATCCGTATTACATAATCGAAATACAATTTTAAAGTAGCGGGGGTTTGGAGAAATAAAAGCTGTAGGCAGCCGGCCGCAGAATTGCTGATATCGGAGTAATCTCGACATGCTATTATTCTGGCGAGGTAGAAGGGAATATATTGGTTGTATTGCTGATATTACGGCAAATTGGTGGTGTTGTGCGTGGAAAATGATTGTTAAAGGGGGAGTCTCTCTATAATTCCTTCCCTGGATTAGATCTACAATGATATTTCAGAATTTTTTTATGTCAATATTTGGAATCTCACTTAACATAAGAAATCAATGGATGTTCGAATTTGTAACCTCACAGATGGAATGTAAGGTACTGGTCTTAATCACATTTGTTGTAAAAAGCTTCTGCATGGATAGTGCGACGGTGTTTGTTAGCAAGTGTATTAATTATGTCGCAAAGCTTTCGACTAAAATTTTATCTACAGTTTCTTTAAATAGTCTCTCCACAGCTATTTTTTATTTCACATTTTCCAGAAAATTGGCAATATTCACTCAGCTTGTGTGTATTTCTTGGTCTTATAGCTGTTTTACATTGACAATTTATTGATGAATAAATTGACGAGGTTCTTCATGAATTAATTCTCATCTCTATTTCAAAAGAAAGCAATCTGTCTTTCGACCAATGACGTGGTAACCATTTCACGTGCCTGTTGATAGTGGTTAGCAGTAGTGTTAAAACTTTCATATTTAGCCACATATTTTAATAAGACTTAATGTCAAATTTGAATCTCCCGCTTCGGACACGCGCGATCTGCGTTCTGCTGAAATAGTGAACACTTTCCATATT
>NW_019424075.1:1031-2259 GCF_000390285.2 Anoplophora glabripennis | reverse complement strand
AAGCGGAATGCTAAATTCGTTAAACATATGTTAAAATTAATTTGGTAATTTAAATATATTAGCTAACGGAGGGCGAATTCGCGTGAATGTTCGCAAATAATTTTGTTTTGATATAAAAATCACTTTTTCCTGGACTTGGACAAAAAAATTAAAAAAGTGGGGTATAGTCTTTCCAAACCAAATTGAAGATCAAAGAGCTAGGGAGTATGTACCAGGTTTGGTCGCTACGCAGCAACTCGGCTTTGAATTATTTGAAAAACTTGTTTTCCCATATTTATTTAGCCATACCCATATACAGGTCTGGTCGAACTAAACGTGGATGTGGTAGAAATGTATACGCCCAGTTAAAAAATGCGCGCGGGCAAACAGCGCACAAACACAGGCGACTGGGCCATAAATTTTAGTTGTTGACAAATTGCCCAATGTGCAGCAATGCGGAATTTGGTGTAATTCAGATAATTTTAATTTATTATATTCACCTTCTATTAATCATTCATATTACAATTGCGAAAGGGAAAAATAAGAGGGATATTTTGTTTACTAATATTATTACAACATGGCATTTTGGAGACCTTTTGAAACATAACAAAACGAAATACCACCAGACAATAGTGAATTAATAGAACCGGTTGTTGATGAAACATATTTAGAATTTAAAAATAAAGATTTATAATATGGTCATCGTCTCATTTTAAATATTTACGATTGTTTAAAAAAGGAAGAAAATGAAAAATCAGATAATGAAGTTATAAATAAAATTCACACATTAACTAAAGTTTCAGTGTCCACAATTTCTCGTGTTATTAAGCAAGGTGTTATAGATCATTGCGTAAAGACGAAGCGAAAACAAAAATTTTAAAATATCGATGACACGACGAGACGCGGACAATTTATAATTTATACAGGGTGGTCCGTAAGTAATGGTCCATAGAGACTTACTAGATTTTTTCCTTCAAAATATTACGATTGGAGCCAATATGCCTTAATAAAATGTTGATAACAAAAAAGATACAGGGTGTCAAAGTTGGAAATTAAAAATTGAATTTTCGTAATAATTATAATATTTTTGAGTGTATGAACGTGAAAATTTAGGGGTAGATGTTTTTGTATACGAGAAATCATAATTTGTTATCTATTTCGATGTATCTTCTAGAGGGCGCCACATACGCCGTGTTTATGACGTAAATACGAGCATAATTTTTTTTATCCACAACGTTAACGCTTCTTT
>NW_019424075.1:0-867 GCF_000390285.2 Anoplophora glabripennis | reverse complement strand
GTCACAATGATTTTTTCTAATTGTCAAAACTGTCTTGGCATTGTCGCACACTACGATAAAATTTCCTGTAATGAAACATGCAGCAGATTGTTGAAATGCGTTTTTCTTGAAAACGGACAATTTCTAGAGCTAATGACAAGTATACCATTTTTTCACGAAAATAATGTAGGTTTAAGATTTTTTAAAAAAAGAAGCGTTAACGTTGTGGATAAAAAAATTATGCTCGTATTTACGTCATAAACACGGCGTATGTGGCGCCCTCTAGAAGATACATCGAAATAGATAACAAATTATGATTTCTCGTATACAGAAACATCTACCCCTAAATTTTCACGTTCATACACTCAAAAATATTATAATTATTACGAAAATTCAATTTTTAATTTCCAACTTTGACACCCTGTATCTTTTTTGTTATCAACATTTTATTAAGGCATGTTGGCTCCAATCGTAATATTTTGAAGTAAAAAATCTAGTATGTCTCTATGGACCATTACTTACGGACCACCTTGTATAAAGAAATTAAAGTACCAATTTTAGAGACGATTAAAGATAAATTGCATTGCATTGCAGAAGTAATATATTTTAATGAAAATGTAAATGTTATTTGATATGTCAACCAAAATTTACCATCAATATAATAAAATTATTTAAGGACTTAAATAATTAAAATAAGTTGTTGGCCAAATGAACATGCATATAATAGAAATTTTCTACACATTATATAGATACAAATTATTATTTTTTACCTTTAGCAGAAGACTTTTTTAGAGATGATATTATTATATCATCTGATAATGATAAACATACAGTTTAAGTCTTACTGAATTAAAACAAAGCTTTTCACATATTTTTTTTCCATTTGGT
>NW_019424074.1:0-2219 GCF_000390285.2 Anoplophora glabripennis | reverse complement strand
ACATTTTGATTTTGTATTTTTAGACGTTAGATTTTAATCTTACTCTTACTATAGGACTCTATGTTTCCCCTTTCTTTGTTTTTTGACTTGTGTAAATACTTTTGTATACCTAGCACCAATAAACTAAACTAAACTAACGAAGACATTTAATTACCAAAACAAAATGCGTTTATAACAGAACCTACGTAAGCACGCAGCGAAGGTTAAATTCCTGCATTGAAAATACATAATGGTATGCATTTCGGGCATTTATAAACATATTTACTTTTGTTAAAATTGTATTGTTCTATCGTTCTTCTGTTTGTTATTGTTTTTGTTATTATTTTCAAGATTATTATTGACTCGTTCATTTGCCTGGGTTCAGGTAGGTTCTTATATTTTAAAATGTAATAGCACAACGTAAAATGTAACAATAACGATGTAAATAAACACGCTTAACAATATATAGATTACTTTAATTTTTTTTTTGTACTTACAAAACTATTGCACTGCAAAATTAACTACTTTCCATAATTTTTATTAATATTCTCTTTCTAACATTTCAGTATCGACGAGATGTGTAGAATTTGAGGTGAATATTTTCTTTTTGCGATACATTTTTACCTTTTACATTTTAAAATGCATTATTCCTAACCTTTGTGTTTTTACTACATCTGTTGTAAATATGCGAATAAAAGTGTGAATTTACATAACCTGATTTAGCTCGACTAAAGAGATTAATCAATTTTTCAGTTCATTTGTGACGTAACAATATAGCATAGTGTTTTAGCTACCAAAATATACTGTTATAAAGAAATACTGAAGTAAATAATATGGCTGTGTAAATTATATAAATCTCTCGGTGTATCTTCATCCAAAGTTATTGAAAAGCAAGAGACACATCAATAATAACCATATTGAACTTTGTTTAACCTACACAGACATTAATGCAAGCTTTATATGATTTTCGAGAGTATAAAAGCGGCTTAATTTAAAATTTAAACATTGAATGTAAATTTACGTATTATGTAATTTTACATTTAACTATTGTGGCATCAAAATAACCAATTATCTGATGGTCTGTAATTTTACATCAAATCTTTACAAGTATACCAAGTTTTGTGGGAAAGTCTATTCAAATATTAAACAATGCGTTATTTATCAAAGGAAGAACTATGAGAACCCGGAAAAAAAACGTGTTTTGTTCGATTGCTGCTTTCACTTGTAAATTACCGTTTGTGTCTTTGAAAGGTATAAGAGTATATCACGGTAACGTCGTACATTAGTTGTCCATACAAAATGAGGGGCATATAAATGTACACGTACGTTTTTTTATAAATTGCGCTTAATGGGGAATCTACCCAGTCGTAATAAAATAATAAAAGCCGAAATTACGGTAGGAATAATGTGAAATCGATGCAAATGGATAAAACGGGTCATTATGAAAGCTTCTAGACATTAATATTAATATCCTTTAGAGTGCAGGGTATATCGTTATTGTTGTGCTGTGTCACTTTTTGTAATGTTATTCTAAAGCTCAGGGGTACAACGTAAAGTGGATTATTCCTTTTTGGTGTAGTTTAATGTAGTACGTAAAAAGCATAATTACGTAACGCAAATAATGAATCAATTTAGTGTTGGCACTAGATAAGGAAAATATTACTTATTTGCGGTAGTCAGGAACTGTTTAAAATTAGGATAGTCAAATGATATACAAATTAAAATTTTAAGAAGAAAAGAAAATTAAGTAAGTAGTGACACACCGTTTAGTATACGTACAGGGTGTCTCACTTAAGTTTCCCACCCACTTATCTCGGTTAGTTTTGTAGATATAAAAATTTTGTTGAAATAAAAGTTGTAGTGTTTTTAATGAAGTTTCTGTTTGTAGCAACAAAAAAACAATTCAAATTTAAATGTCGATGTGACAGATACAATTTATTATTTTTTTAAAGGATAATCCTGACGTATTAGAAAATGTGATCCGCATCAGTAAGAAAAAGATATGAACTATGCATCCAGAGGGATGGGACTCACATAGAACAATTATTAAAATAATTTACTTTTCTTGTTCCGTTAATATTCATTACTATTTCTATAATTTTGTTATTTGTTTTTATGTTTTTCTGTTTTCGTTTGCTGGTATTTTCCAATAATACTGTTTAGGACTCATGGGCTTGATTTTTGAAAAAAACTTAACTGCGAAAATTGTATCTCCAATCTCCATATCTTGATTCATTTGA
>NW_019424073.1:0-2285 GCF_000390285.2 Anoplophora glabripennis | reverse complement strand
ATGGATTAAATTAAATTCTGGAATTTTCAACTAAATCTTCATATCATAAAATACAATAAAAATATTAGTGAGCATTTTCGTGACACTCGGAACACACACTGATTATATGCTCCAGACACATAAATTTGCCGCAGTCTTTGCAAGAATATTTTGTTTTTCTATTTCTTCTCCAACCACAGTAACTACATCGTCCCAGTGTACCTGGAGGGGGCAAAATTTGGATTTCTTCTGTCCCTAAGTTACGAATTTCTCGGAGACGTAGTTTTATTGTTTTTGGAATATTAGTGAGCATGCCCATTTTTTTATGGTTATGTAGCAACGAGGATGACAGTTTGACTAGAAATTCTCTTGTAGTGACTGTCGAGTTAAGATTTTTTGCATTATAAATCACAAATGAATTAATCCCTGCAACATTTAACATACTATAATATAATATGACCAAGGGCCACCTTCTTGTTCCACGAGCGGTATTATATTGGGCACAAAGTTTATCAACTGCATCAACCCTTTGTTTCATTTTATCTGTGAATAATTTCGGGTTTGCCAGTTTGTCCATTTATATCATCTCCTTTGTGCATTATAGAAAATAATAATACATTTTTATTTTTCTTTGGGATGTACGATACTAATGTACCCCCGTTCCCAAATCCAAACATACTTGATCCTACTGGGTCCATTCCTCTGTGTAAATAAATCAGGAATTTCCCGCTTACTTTTTCTCATGGTTCCTATGAAAGTGAGTCCATTATCTCTTAGAGAATGCGCAAGAGGAACACTAGAAAACCAATTATCAGGGGTTGCATTTCGGTTTGTTCCAAAAATATGTTGATAAAGTCTTTCAACTACTGCCTTCGCACTTGTAAGGAGCATCTGGTTGCTGTCGAACATAAACTTCCATTTGACGTGTAAAACATTTTCGCATCAGATATGGCAAATATTTTTATACCATACCTATTTGGCTTACTTGGTGCATATTGCCTAAACCCGCACCTACCTCTGAAAGCTTCCAGTTTTTCGTCAATTGTAACATTTTTTCAAATTTTTATTGAAATGGTCGAATATATCTCTTATGGGAGCTAACTTATCTAGTGCAACTCTTTCCTGGCGTGTTCCAATGTCATCAAAGCGAACAAAACGTAGCGGTGTACGAAATCTTCTGAGGCCCAGTGTGAGGCGAAATACTTACCAGTTCCGTCTTTCTTCCACAGATCCTCAGTATTTAGATGGTTGGCCTTTCTCACTCCTGCAAGATATAAAAGACCAATAAGCACTCTTATTTNTATGCATTTACTGAGAATTTAATTTTTCAAATTTAATTTGTTTAAAAATGACTGAAAAAATGTTAATATTTATTAAATTGTTAAGATAGGTAATTATTATAAAATGAAATAGTAACGTCTATAGTTTAGTTAGTACTATTTTTCTTCAAATTTTAAAAAAAATCGTTCTAAGTTGATTAGAAGCTGAGATAATTTTTTTTTTATTATTTAATCGCAGTGGCCTTAGTTATTAATATTAAGAGCTGAAATTTGGCGAAAGTATACATTAAAAGCTATATTTTCATGTCCTACATTAACATTAAGGTGAATTCAACTATTTAATTGCAAAAAAGGAAGACAGCGGTGATGCGTTCTATTACTCGGTCTAGCGAACGTATGGCGCGAGCGACATTGCGATTAATTAAAAAAAAAAAGTCTGAGCTTCTAATCAACTTAGAATGATTTTTTTTTAAATTCAAAGAAAAATAGTACCAACTAAAATATAGACGTTACTATTTCATTTTATAATAATTACCTATCTTAACAATTTAATAAATATTAACATTTTTTCAGTCATTTTTAAACAAATTAATTTTGAAAAATTAAATTCTTAGTAAATGCATATGTCAATACAACTATTTAGGTACAAAAACAACTAATGATCGAAACTCTACAACGCCTTTGAGCTTGCGAAAAATCAATTGAAAATAGCATCTTAGATAACAAATTCAGCCAACGCCAAACCAATGAAGCTTTCGGGTTGAAATTTTTACCACTTATTAAGAGTGCAAAGACCTTCAAAAATCCTGAATTACAAGTGTCTGCGATGAAAATTGCATTAATTATTAGCAATTGAAAAAAACGGCCATTTTCGACCATTTTTGAGCTCTTGCGCATAAACAAATTGTCGGAATTTAATCGGACTTGTTCTATTTTACAGATTTATTTAATACCTACCTTTTTGTTATAACCTTTTTTCTCTATGAATAATAGTTTTTTTTACGCGAGTCAAAAAACCACTTTTCC
>NW_019424072.1:0-2233 GCF_000390285.2 Anoplophora glabripennis | reverse complement strand
TAAAAAAGTGAATTTTCCTAGACCGGATTCGAACCCGGGACCCGCAGTTGGAAGGGAAAGAGCATCTACACTGAGCAATCAGCGACTTCATTTGTGCGAGTCGTATATCTGTTTCTTAACATACCATGTTTTTCGAAACATTTCAAAAAAAACTTCAACAAAAATATTTAGTAGTCGTGCATAAAGTATAGTATTCTACTCCCGTATAATGGGTATTATTCACTCGGTGATTTAGGCCACTCGCCTCCGGCTCGTGGCCGTAAACTTCACCTTGTGAATAATACCCATCATTATACGCTCGTTGAATAATATACTATTTTCCCTTTCAACCCCAAAAAACCACCTCACAAAAAATTACTTTTTAAAAACTTGGAATGCTTTAACGGTGTAATTATTTAAAATAAAAATTTCCTGAATATTTATGAAAGAATTTGTATCTCATAACACTTTTCAATCCTTATAAACCACCCCTTTGCTAAAAAAATGATACGTTTTAAATCTTGGAATGCTATAATTGTGCAATAATTTAAAATAAAAATTCCCTTATATTGTTTTTGAAAGAATATTTTACTTTTGCCATTTTCAACTCTTATAAACTACCCTTTTACCAATATTAATGTAAAATATTTTTATTATAATCGATTTTTAAATATAATCAATAATTTCAAAAATTTCAACGCTGCATATAAATAATCACACTGAATTTTTTAAATTATTTTATTTGTATAACATAATATAATACGTATATAAAAATGAAAAAGCCTATTTTATTCCAAAAAAATATCGGTTTTTTTACCATAACTCGGTTAATTTTGAAGCTATAGTATCCCACAAAAAAGCATTTTAAAGATAATTTCAAGAGCTGTAAGATAGTTTGCATATAAAACCTTTCAAGTTCTTCATTTTTTAAAGGGAAAGGATCGAAGGGCTCGAGACAGGTAATTTTTTCACCAAAATGGATACTTCAAGCGGTGATATCTCCTTTATTTTTTATGTTCCAGGAATTAAAAAAAGCAAAATATTTGTTGAAAAAAAGCTACATTTTCGTTGTCTATCATTTTTTACGTATCTTTCATAGTTTCAGAGATATTATATAAATAAGGCAATTTTTTTGAATAATGGAAAATACATTTTCAACTTTTACCGTACATTATTAAAAAAATACGCATTCTATACCGATCTAGCTTCAGGATCGTATGAAAAACACTAAAACAAAACTAATTGCAAAGGCTCTACGATTAATTTTAATTCTGATGGAAATGGTACAGCGTTTACTGTTCATTTTTTCTTAAAAAATATGAGCAATCCATCTGTTTTTGACGATAGTGACAATTTTGCTCTAATTAACTTTTATAAGTGCTCATTTTGAAGGTCTTTTTAAGTACTACAAAAATCTCCAGGAGCGTTATACACGTAAAATTAATCCTTTTTCCGTCATTTGACGTTGAATACATCGATTCGAGTATTCCCCCCAAAACAAGTCCCCTTCCACTAACCATAGTTGGCTTTGTATAGGACGTACAACACATTTTAAAAAACGATTTTCTTTGTTTATTTTGAGCTACATGTTTGTTCATTACACTTTTTTAAATAAAATGCGTAGTTTTTGAGTTATTCGCGAAAAATACCTAGAAAAAGTGTTTTTTTTTTCATTAAAAATTTCAAGTTTTCAATCGTGAATAATTTGAAAAAAATTACCACCCCCGAGAAGGAGTGACAACCCCCAACAGGGTGGAAGCGTCCATCGGTGCTGTGTCACTAATGTTCATTGGCCTTTTCTCTAACTGTCTGCCAAATTTCAAGTCGATAGGTTCAGTTTCAAAGAATTCGGAGGTGAAAAGCTTCAATGACTGTGCTAATATTTCGAACAATATTAAGCCCTACATCATCAATCAAATCAAAAACGTTGTTTTCCAAGAAAGGTCTATACAAATCTGCATTCAAACGATCATTTAAAAGAAGTACAGGCAGTAAATCATTGTTGAAAATGCTACCCCCAACGTTGGCATTGAAACGTTGCTGAAATCGTCTTGATCTAATTGTATGCGGATTCTGTAACGCCCAGATATGTTTATTAGGATTATTATTATTTATGCCGTCCCTAGTAAAACACGCTTCATGAGACCACACGACAAGCGAAATGAATCTACCATTTTGTGCATGTTGTTGAAGTAACCAACGATAAAATTCAAATCGACAAAATTGGGTGATTCGTTGTATTCATTTGTTCGTT
>NW_019424071.1:0-2227 GCF_000390285.2 Anoplophora glabripennis | reverse complement strand
GTTTTGACACCGTGTATCTCGAAAACGAAAGCCCGGAGAGAAAAATGGAAGAGGAAAACAATGTTTATTTTTTTAAGAGGAATTTACAGTTTTCCGTTGCGACACTTATTTAGGAACACCCTGTATAGTATCGCTAATTGTTGCTTTAATGGCTCTAAAATGATATAACAAAACATAATTTCACTATGCGCGAGCTTCAAAAAACGTGTGCTAAACTTATTAAACAAATAGTTAAAAAATTGGAAAAAAATCAATTTTTGTTAAATTTTTTTTTCAGCTCAGTTCAAAAACTATTCATTTTAGAGAAAAATTTAAATTGAAGAGGAAAAAAGATTCGTAATTAAATTTTACACATGATATACCTATTTTCAAATAAAAAAAATACAACATAAATATTGCAAATATAGCAAAAACAACAAAAAAAAAATGAAAAAAATTACTATATTTTTGCGATTTTTTTAAAAGTACTTATATTATAAGTAGGATCTTCATACTTGGCCAAAAAAATCTTTTTGATATAAAAAACATCGCACCAATTTTCGTTAAAATCGATCCGATAGTTTTCGAGTAATAATTTTGCAATCCAGATTTTTTAAAAAAAATGTAACGGAGCCTAAATTAAGACTTCTAGATACTTGAAAATTTTATCACATAAAAAAGGGCACTCAAGCTTTAAAATGCGTCCAGAAAAATTGAAATCCGTTAATTAGGAGTTTGGGAATCTGGTGATCAAAACTAGCAAATTAAAAAGTAGTAATTATCATTACGTTAATAGGTCGATAATTAACAATAATTCGCATTTGAAAATGCAATATTTGACTTTTCAGCTCGCGAAACATCGATTTAAAAAAAAAAAACATCAAAATCGGACCCCTAGAAGCCGAAATAATGAAAATTATTACTGGAAAACTATCGGACCGATTTTAACGAAAATTGGTGTGATGTTTTATTATATCAAAAGGATTTTTTTGCCTAGGTACGAAGATTCTACCTATAACTACTTAAAAAAAACGCAAAAATACAGTAATTTTTTTACTTTTTTTTTTGTTGTTTTTGCTATATTTGCAATAATTATGTTGTATTTTTTTATTTGAAAATAGGTATATCATGTGTAAAATTTAATTATGAATTTTTTTCCTCTTCAATTTTTCTCTAAAATTAATAGTTTTTGAACTGTGTTGAAAAAAAGAGAAAAAAAATGGAATTTTTTCCATTTTTTTCACCATGTATTTATTTAATAATAAGTTTAGCACACGTTTTGAACATCTACACCAAAACAGATCCCGCCTGGTCAAGCAGGCGAGTCCGAATACTGAAATCCGATTTTAATATTAACGATTTTGCTATAGTGTTTATATAAGTTTTTCAAGTGTTAAAAATTGCTTACGTGTATAGCAACTCGGAGTTGATAGATATCGTTTTAATTAACGGTGAAGCAAGACAACATTTGTGTTACGGTGAGCAAGACAACATCTGTCTGTGTTAGTTCGTGTTTACATGTTGGTGGATAAAATTTATTTAGTTTTTAAACAGTTGTTGTATCAGGTATGTCAAATTATATGATTAATTAAAACCACAAAGTAATTTTATTAATTAATAAAAACAATAGCGTCAAAAGCAGTTGAATTTGTTGATATAAAATAGGTAAGAATTTTTTTCAATTTTTTGTCCGTTCATTTTTATTTCACTTTGCCGCCGTGCCAGTCGCCGACTGTATGCTTTGCCTTGCGGGAGGTTATGTTTTACAGCGGATCAGTTTCCAGTACCGCGCAGAATTGTATTTTTAAAGCATTTTCGATCTTCCCTTTTTGATTTTTTTCTACAAATTTTACTCAACTTTCCAATCGAAATCACGAAGTCCAAATATTCGAAAATCGACTTGCAATACGGCCTTAAGGACACCATCAAAATTAGTTTCTTCTGAGACGCCCACAATCAACAGAGGGAAGTCATTCCGATACCTAACGCGGACCACACACCGGAACCCCCTGCGGGGCCAGCGTAGACGCTGATCGAACGTCAGCCCGAGAACCACGAGGTTGAAAATCCAGCAATGTATCCTAGCCAGTACACGTACATTTCAAATTTGATATATCGTCTAACATACTAATGCTATAGATGTTCATTTATTATTATTATTTAATGCAAAATAAACAACAAATTATAAATTTGCCCAGCCTGCGGTGAAGAGCAAGAGGCAAGAAATTTTAAATCACTTCCACATAAA
>NW_019424070.1:0-2226 GCF_000390285.2 Anoplophora glabripennis | reverse complement strand
GATACATTGGTTTACACAGCTGGCAGTTGATTCCCTACATTTGACTTTGAATTGACCTTAACCCAGATCTGATCGGGTCAAACGGACACCGGATTCGGATTCACCGACCCCAAAAACATATAAATATGTAGGTTTACTTTATTGGCGACTGATTCTCTACATTTGACCTTCAGTCTGGGCGAATTGTTTTTTTTTTTTCAAAAATCGGGCCTAACTCGAATTTTATGGGTTTAAAATTAAGTAAAAAATACAAAGAATAAAAGCCTTAATTTGTGTATTTGCGGAGGTCCAGCGTCATATTATTTATAACAAAAGAAAGAAATAGTTGTTCTTTTTTCAGTTTTTCACTTATATCTCCGAAAATAAGCCTCTAATCGACATGACGACATGAGGTATAATTATCGATTTTGTTTCTGAGGAAATTTGCTAGAAGGATATACTTTTGCGAAAGCTCGCAAAATTTTTGTTACATTGCAAAATTAGTGGTGGGAAAAAAAAGTGCAAAATTTTCAGAATTAAATAAAAAAAAAATTTGACTGAAATTGTATGAAACTACAGAAAAAGACGCTCGACCTCTACAAATACACAAATTTAGACTTATTCTGTGTATTTTTTACTTAATTTTAAGCCCATAAAATTTGAGTTAGGCCCGATTTTTGAAACAGACATGTGTTTGGTCTAATTCGCCCGGATTACTTGAACTGACCTTCAACCAGAGCTAAGAGGGTCAAACAGACACCGGATTCGGATTCAGCGACCCCAAAAACATATAGCTACCATGTTCTTGTCTTTCGGACCTGCTACTTTTTTTTGTGGGTCTGTGTTATTATAAATTTATTATTTTCGCGTTACTGTTAATAAAAATTACGTAAATATCGAAGCCGTTTGGGGTCAACGTAATAACATTACGTTTTTGGACAAAAATACTCCAGGGCCAAAACGTCGTATTTCCAAATAGGGGTTTATATACAAACAATTTTTTTGGCACTGTCTATAATCCCCTCAAGACCTTTTTGAAACACCCTGTATATTGTCAACAATGATCTGGTAAAATGTCGTAACTAGTTACATTGGAAGGTGGAGTTATGGGACTCATATTAGTACAAATTGAAATCAATACTGCTGGCGAGAGATAATACAGAACTTTTATTTTTTCAATAGTGTGATCTGCTTATTTCAAATAGTAGTAGTAATAATTGCTAAAAATATTTTTCTGCTTATTCTCTAGGATTTTATCCTAAATACAGAGTAGTAACCTTACTTTTACTTTTACAAGTATATTAAAATTTTCAACAATTTTTATAGTTATTTTTTCAGTAGTAAGAAAATAAAAAAAATTATGTCCTTATAACATTCGGTCCATCAATAGTTTCACCTCTCACTGGCACTAACTCATTTAGTGTAAAATAAAAATTAAACATATTTATTACAAAAAAGGTAATAAATATAAAAGTTACAGTGCATTTTACGAAGTTTATTATAGTTTCCTGAAAAATTATAACTACAGTGTCATAGAAAGTGTTTACGAAAATTTTTGACTATACTTAAAAAAAATTAGGGAAATCATTTGAGAATGTCTACAGATGCAAAGCATGCCTCTAAATTTAATGCAACATATTGTATATTGTCGTTGCGCCTTCAAAATGCGGCATATGTATTTTATTTAATTGTTCAGTAGAGTTAAAAAACTGTTTCATAGCCTTTTTTGTTTAAGAATTACAACAATTGTTTTTGCTTTTACAGCATACAGTCATAAGCAGCAAATAAGATGGCTGTTTTTAACCAGATTATTGCAGTTGATATCGTTTATCAAATTCTGCACTTATTCTGCAACATATTTTGCTGTAAAGATACGTTGCATATTGAAGACGCAACGATGATATATCAAATTTGACATTTTCTTTATCCCAAAATTCATTGTAAAAGTATTTAAAAAAGTTAATGGAAAAAGTCGTTCCTAATGCTGTTTTTAGTAATGTTGTAAACCGATTCACACACAAAATAATATCAACAAAATAAGTACTAGATGGGAAACAGTGTTACCTGGGCAAGACAACTTTTTATAATATTCTTCCTTCGCTCTTGTTGTAAACACTGTCCTCTACATAAATTACCAAGAACTAATCAAAATTTTAAATGATCTAAAAGTTAGTATTAAACAGAAAACATATTAAAATCTCTTTAGATATAGTAAAACAAGCCACAGATCTAGCCACTGAATGACTC
>NW_019424069.1:0-2322 GCF_000390285.2 Anoplophora glabripennis | reverse complement strand
TCTTACGCCTCCTAAAAATGATGACACGATTTTCCTTTGATAAAAGACTGACAACTTTTTGCTCTACTTTGCATCGAATACGATCCTACTATAGCAATACTAAAAGAAGGTTAGGTTACATTGTCAAAAAATGTGTGCAGTCAACTGATTTTGTATTTGTATTGAATTTATTATTCACTTAATTACACAGCCCCACAAAAAAAAGTGGCAGGTCCGAAAGACAAGACCATGGTATGCATATGGTTTTGGGGTCGCTGAATCCGAATCCGGTGTCCGTTTGACTCGATCAGATCTGGTTTAAGTTTAGTTCATGGTCAAATGTAGAGTATCAATTGCCAACAAAGTAAACCGATATATCTATTTATACGTTTTTGGGATNTTTCAGATTTTACATTTAATTTCATTTTAAATTTGAAATGGTTCATCTGACGCCTCCTAAAAATGATGACACGATTTTCCTTTGATAAAAGACTGACAACTTTTTGCTCTACTTTGCATCGAATACGATCCTACTATAGTAATACTAAAAGAAGGTTAGGTTACATTGTCAAAAAATTTGTGCAGTTAACTGATTTTGTATTTGTATTGAATTTATTATTCACTTAATTACACAGCCCCACAAAAAAAAGTGGCAGGTCCGAAAGACAAGACCATGGTATGCATATGGTTTTGGGGTCGCTGAATCCGAATCCGGTGTCCGTTTAACACGGTTAGCTCTGGTTTAAGGTCAGTTCAAGGTCAAATAAAGAAAATCAATTGCCAACATACTAAATCTACGTATCTATACGTTTTTGGGGTTGCTGAATCCGAATCCGGTGTCCGTATGACTCGATCAGATCTGGTTTAAGTTTAGTTCATGGTCAAATGTAGAGTATCAATTGCCAACAAAGTAAACCGATATATCTATTTATACGTTTTTGGGATAGCCGAAAACGAATTCGATGTCCGTTTAATCCGATTAGCTTAAGGTCAGTCAAGGTCAAATGTAGAGAATCAATTGCCAACAAAGTATACCTACGTATCTATAAGTTTTTGGGGTCGCTGTATCCAAATCCGGTGTCCATTTGACCCTATAAGATCTGGGTTAAGGTCAGTTCAAGGTCAAATGTACAGAATTAATTTCCAACAAAGTAAACCGACATATCCAAACGTTTTTAATGTTGCTGAATCCGAATCCGGAGTTCGTTTGGCCCGACCAGGTCTGGGTTAAGGTCAGATCAAGGTCAAATGTAGAAAATCAATTGCCAACAAAGTAATCCAATATACGTTGAGTTCGCTGAATCGAAATTCGGGGTCTGTTTGATCCGATCAGGTATGCTAACTACTCTCAAGTTCTAAACTCAATCAAAGTAAGCAAGGAGTTTTTGTGAATACCGATTGTTGGCCCAGTATTATTGTGATGATTCTCACAAATTTGCCATTTATGTTGTTCGTATTTGATCCTATTTCCACTCTACTCGTTAGGTTTATAACATCCATGTTTGAAGTGATTCATCCAACATCATTGTAGTAACCTAAGGAAAATTCTTCATCGTTAGAAAAATATTCCTTATTTCTGTGCTGATAGTAAAAAGCTTTTACTTTTCCGGCTTGCTTAATATTTTTTTTAGCCATGATATTAGGAACTCTGCTCTATTCTTTGCCAGGCCCAAATCTCGAACATCATTTACTTTTTTTTTGTGATATTGTTCCCGTCTTTTTCAGAACGTGATATGGAATATATTCGTCATCACTAGTATAACTAGCAATATCAGTGATAGTTTCATTGCCACCCAAATTTCCTCCTTCTTTAATATCTTGGTGAAACCTTTCTCTCTGCTCAAATCNAGATCTGGTTTAAGTTTAGTTCATGGTCAAATGTAGAGTATCAATTGCCAACAAAGTAAACCGATATATCTATTTATACGTTTTTGGGATAGCCGAAAACGAATTCGATGTCCGTTTAATCCGATTAGCTTAAGGTCAGTCAAGGTCAAATGTAGAGAATGAATTGCCAACAAAGTATACCTACGTATCTATATGTTTTTGGGGTCGCTGTATCTAAATCCGGTGTCCATTTGACCCTATAAGATCTGGGTTAAGGTCAGTTCAAGGTCAAATGTAGAGAATCAATTGCCAACAAAGTATATCTACGCATCTATATGTTTTTCTCGAACATCAATTACTTTTTTTTTTGTGATATTGTTCCTGTCTTTTTCAGAACGTGATATGGAATATATTCGTCATTACTAGTATAACTAGCAATATCAGTGATAGTTTCATTGCCACCCAAATTTCCTCCTTCTTTAATATCTTGGTGAAACCTTTCTCTCTGCTCAAATC
>NW_019424068.1:0-2235 GCF_000390285.2 Anoplophora glabripennis | reverse complement strand
ACCACACTACCAGTTTCAATAATCCGTCTGTGAATCCGAGTAAATAATTGTGTAGACGGCTGACGTCTCTGCGGATAATGTTCTATGTATGTTCTTCGAGCAGCTGTTGCATTTCCGTTACATAATCCATAAATAAAATGCATTTCGGCATATTCTTTATTAGTAAAACGATTGTTATCCGCCATTGTACTCACAAATTAATAATTCGTCAACAGACACGATTAAAATATGGTAACAAATGTCAACTATGTTAAAAGTGACAGGCGCCTACTTTTTGAATACGTCAAATTTAACACCTAGCGGTGAGTAAACTGCCATTGCATTTTGTAAATTTATTAGAAAACTACATTTTACATAAAAAATGCGAGGGACTAAAAAATTTCTAAATTCAATGGTCTTTCTAAAAATCTTATGATATTTGCTGTATCTTTGCAGAAAAATTTTTTTGGCAAAAAATAGGATACAGTGATAAAAAAACACCTTTCCACTTTCTCAATTTTATTAATATCCACATTATTTATTGGCTTCCTAAAGCTGACTAGTCCCTGAAAATTTCATTATGTTTTCTTTTTCCAACAAAGATTTACGTCACAAAAACTACTTTTGTAGTTGCACCTTTTAAGGCCTATAACTTCAAAATTTTGCTTTTAAGAGGTTATGTTTATTAGAGTTTTTAGTCATATTTTTTTTTATGTACTATCATCACCCAAAGTTTGTAACATACTTTACGGGACACCCTGTATAAATCGACCAACGACTTCCTTTGCACTTTCTGCATGATAATACCATTTAATAATATTAATTTTTTGTTCGACACTGTACACCATTTTTATTTTGTAATATTCCGTCTACTTCTTAAAGGTTTGAGTGGAATAATAATAAAAATAAAACTAAACAAACAACAAAGCGCTTTGCAGAGGTGTTCGGTCGGTTCACAAAAAATGCAACGGGGCACGTGTGCTCCCATAGCCTACAAATTACGAGTCCGAGTCGCAGCATCGATGATATATGTCATGAGTGTTTACTTATTTTAAAAATTGCTCCAAATATACATATGATTTTCTACAATTTTCGCCCATTGTTAATGCAAAATACAACTTTATAGAAAATCGTCAAATAAACAAAAAATAAAGAATGACTTTTTTTATTTAGGTCCTACTTTCAATGTTACAGGGAAAAAATATATCGAAAAAACGGGCAATTTTTCGTTCTTTTTGTATGTTTGTTGTTCCCCTGAATATAGCAATGGTTTTTTTTGGAATAGGCAAAGTCGCATTCTTATTCTACTTGATATTTGGTATTTTGCACAACAAAATAGATGACTTCGAACACAAACGCCAAAGCCTACCGCCTGGACTAACCGTGAATGCTTCCAAGGTAAGAATCTTTCTTCAGAAATTCCGCATCACTAATGGTAGTTATGCTTACTCAGAATTAAAAATATTTGAAGACAGTACCACGTTAAAATCAAAAACAATAAGAACGCGGGGTACTTATGGCGTCCATTTCTCGGACGGGCGGACCGTAAACAATGCCCTTCTCGCGTTTTAGCCCCGCCCGCCATGTCATTTCTCCGATTTTACTCGTAAAATTTAAATTTGGACTTGTACGCCTGACAACCCAACATAAAGCAAGGAGTGTCCCTATTTTAAATGCAGGGCAGTAGACACCACTTCACGTACGCCATATATGGACCAGTGGATGATTTACGTTGGAAGATATTGGGGCTCTTGTTAAGCCCTGATACACCAGTTCGCTCTTTATCTTATCAGGTGTGTCACTTGCCCCGTTGTGTCCACGGACGTACGTGCACGGTGACATACTGAATGCGGCCTATCTCGAAGTACTCGTGTTGAGGCGGGCGGTTGGAGTGCTTTGACGCCACTGGCTGTTTGTACGGGTGCGTCTAACGATCGGCTTGGATTAATAGTCAATTTCACAAAATGAACGTGATTTTTTATTTTTTTTTTATTTCGTTATTTTAAATCAATCGAATGGCATAGAAAAAAATTGTTATAGTGTTAAATCATAAAAATTAACTATTAAAAATTAAAAATAGCGAAGTGTGTTCTCAGTTCGTTTTTTAAGTTTTACTCGAAAATCGGGCTTTTCGAGAAACTTAAGAGGGTAGTAATTTGTGGAAAATGAAAGACGAATCCGAAAATATCATGGTTGTTGCCGTAAAGCAGTGGCGTACTATTTTATTTAGAAAAATATGCCCCGATACCGCCACTG
>NW_019424067.1:0-2455 GCF_000390285.2 Anoplophora glabripennis | reverse complement strand
GTCAGTGTTCGAAGAATCCACCGTTGACATTTACACACTTTACACAAGAAGAGACATGTAGTTCATGCACGACGGAACTCCACCACATTTTTCTTGGTCAGTGCGTGCATATTTAGATGCAGTTTTTCCAAATCGCTGGATTGGCCATGTAATCATTTTTGCTTGGCCATCCAGAAGTCCGGACTTCAATCCTCTTGATTTTTCTATTTGGTCTCGAATGAAAGATATAGTTTGGCTCGTGTGAAGAGTTGTGGCAAAGAATAGAAATCGCTGCCAACGAAGTCAGACGCCATCCCAATATGTTGTTTCAAACTCGAAGATTTCTCAGAAAACGTGTAAAATGTATCAGTGTCAACGGTGGATTCTTCAAACAATTACTTTAAATCATAAATACGTATTTTATTTGTTTTATTGTTAATTGTTGTAATAACGAAGAAACACTTGGTTTGTTTCGCTTTTAATTTCTCATATTATCAAAACATAGTGTTCGTTAAATCGGTTTTTCTCGAAAACGGATCGAGATACCGAAATGAAACANTATCTGGTAATTTAAAACATTATTTTCGATGTTTACACTCGCTATCATTTAGCTTTCAGTACTGTGGTTAGGTCGGCTCGCCTCTCGATGATAGAAGATTTCAGTGATGATCAACAAGTAACCCTTTACTATACTCATCAGTCCAAATAGAGTGATATACTGCATCGTCTGACTCAGATGAGTGAAGAGGCTACTCAGCGAACTGAACTTTGAGCCAGAGCACTTACTATCTTTGATGATTTCTTTATAAAGCTGAAGACTTTGAAAAGTTATCCCTACTATTAGAACGTCCTGCTTCATCTTAGCTTTCTGGGTCAAACTAATTTTACAGCTTCTACCGAATAAATGGTACTTGAAGTGATTTTCACTAAGCGCGTTTCTCGAAGGATTGAAGGAGATGCGAGTAACAAAAGATGTTGATAACGAGATATTACTCGAGTCCGGTACTAATTTATTTGAGTCGTATATTGCAATCATATGAGCACTTGACACGAATTCGTTCTCGAAAAGTCAAGGAAATCACGCAAGTCCTTAAAATTGTAATTTATCCTTTCTTTTATTTACTATGCTTTTGTTTAGAATTAGATTGTAAAATTTTATTTTTAGTATTATTATTTGCCTAGCTTTACTGGCTTAATCAGTTTGTCTGCATATGTAGGCAATTCTGTTGGTATTATTTATTAATTGCTTGTACTTACATGCTTATGAACCATGTTTTTTTTTTAATATTTTTCAGCTGTACGAGGTTGTTGATCTCACTTAGTTTTCGTGTTATTGTCATTTGAGTGCAATGTGTTTAAGTCTTAGTGACGATTTCTGAAATGTGCGATTTTCTGGAACAACAATGCAATATAAAGTTTTTCGTGAATCTGGGGAAAATTTTCGCAGAAACATTTCAACTTTTGAAACAAGCTTACGAAGATGATGCTTTGAGACGCAATGGTTTTCACGATTTAAAAATGGCCATCAATCAATTGAGGATGATCCTCGACTAGGAAGGCCTTCGACTCCAATTGATGACTTCCACGTTTAGAAAGTCAAAGATCTGGTACGTTCAAATCGTCGATTGACTGCCATGAAATTTTGACTGAAAAAAGCAGTAAAATTTGTTCCTCATTTGATTACCGAACAAGAGAAAGAAAATCGTATGGACGTTTATCGGCAACTCCTTGAACAATCTAATCACGATGAAACATTCATTCTAAGGATCATAACGGGAGACGAAGCTGGGTTTACGGCTACGACATTCAAACAAAAATTCAATCATCACAATGGATTGGCAAAGGATCTTTCACTCTCCCACTCAAGGAAGTACGGCAGTCTCGATCCAATGTCAAAGTGAGGCTCACTGTTTTGTGTATTTTGAATTCATGCCTCAAGGTGAAACATTAAACCATGTGTACACCAAGAACTTATGGTTCCTGCACCATGACAATGCGTCCGCACACTCAACTTTGTCAATTCGTCAATTTAGTGGCAAAAATCAGATAACTGAACTCCCTAACCTTCCTTACTGGCCAGAACTGGTTCCTTGCGTTTTTTCTTATTTCCGTAATTAAAATCATTGCTGAAAGGACTATGTTAGACTATTGATGACATCGAAGCAATTTCATCACAGAAGTTAAAGGCCATTTCAAATGAAGCTATCCAGAACTGCTTCACGAAATGGAAACTCCGCTGGGGTAAGTGTGTGAATAGGGGAGTGGTGTCCTTTGATGAAGACAACAACCAATAATGTATAAAATAATATTTAAAAAAAATAAGTTCGGTTCTGAACAGACCTAGTAAAACAGTGCACGTTTATTGTTGAATTTCGGGAATTAAGTGATATTTCGAAATTCGTTTACGCATCTTGAAATTTACTTTGTATTCACTTGTCACGCTAAAGAGGCTACTGATGCATCTTTCGCATGTTAT
>NW_019424066.1:0-2235 GCF_000390285.2 Anoplophora glabripennis | reverse complement strand
AAAGTACAAGGCTCCCTCTTTCGAATGCCGTTGAGTTTGCTCAAATATCTTTTTTTTTTCGTTGAGATATTACATGTTGAAATTTCTAAGTTTATCAGTTTCTTAATATTCGAAAATCTACTAAGGATCTCTTTGACGTCAAATATTTGATTGCAGTTCAGAAACTTCATACTCAGAAACCTTCAATACATACGAACTCAAACTCACAAACTTTAAATCCACAAAGCAACAAACCCCAAACCCACAATCCCTAAACCCACAAACCCCCAATCCCACAAAACCCGAACCTACAAACTCCAAGCTTACAAACCCCAAGGCCACCAACTCCAAACACACAAACCGTATGGGTATGAGGTTTCTGAATTGCAATCGACTGCTTGATGTATAAGGGATCCTTAGTAGAGTTTCGCATATTAAGAAACTGAGAAACAACGAAAAAAAAAAGATATTTGAGCAAACTCAACGGCATTCGAAGGAGGGAGCCTTGTACTTTTAGATTCAATGTATTAGTTTTTTGAAAAAGAATAGATAGCATTACTACATAACCCCAAATATGACGAAAAACAGTGTTTTTACACTTTTAGGTTAGGATATCTCAAAAACCTGACGTGATAGAGCAATTCTGCTGCCAGATTCGGATTCAGCGTACCTAAATCCGTCGGAAATATATTCAAGTTTCTGCTTCCAAAAAAAAGTTAAATTTTGTTGGTCTGTATAATCAGTATGATACGCTTTACTTTTTAAATGCCCCGGTAAAAAAAGTACCAGTTCTCGACGACAAATTCTTAAACTTGAGGCAGAACTCTAGGCAGATAATTTCAAAGAAAAACAAGATATTGAAAACCATGCATTCGAAATGGCAATATGAACGGTCCAATTAAGATGTCGTCGACAATCTCTGTCAAAATACTCGAAGAAAAACGGCGCAAGCAAGTTCCCATGCATGTGTTTGGTAATATTGTTTATCCCATTGCGTGTAAACACAGCTTCTGTAACTAAAACATAATGCGTAAATTCCATTCCAATACCATTCACAAAATGTAATCCATACTGAAATAAATATGCTACTAATACTGTATGTATGGATATATTTCAGCTTCCTGTAATATTCAGCATTCTGTTGATTCGGATACCATTCATTCATCGAATGATTTGCTTTGTATTTACATGGTGATTTACTTCCGCAATGTTTAAATTTGTTCTGCGATTGCTACAAAACAATGTGGACGCTTCCGACCTCAATTTCATCCATGATTCTATAGCTACTTTCCCCTTTCACACTCACATTGAACCACCATGGTAAATGTAACACTGCATTTCCACATATCTACCCGAAAAATGCTATGCATACAAACGAGAAGCTGCTAATGTATTTTGTCTTGCTTCGCCATAAATTAAAATAATATCCATTAATTGTGCATTACTATACTCATAAAGCTAGATTGCAAACATATAAAACTGAAGTAAACAACAAAGTATTCTGTATATACGAAATCAGACCATTACGCACTAGCACAAGGTATACTAGAGATATCAACGCCTAAAGAATACATTGGAGTAAGAGCGGAGCATTCTAGTAAAAGAGAGAAAATTTTGTCCAAGATTAGAAGTAACAGAAATGGAGAAAAATCGAGGTATAGTCCGTACGATATTTGTTGAGATAGAGTTCCAAGAAAAGAATAAGCCAATAATGTTCTGTTATCGGAACTACTGTAACAATTTACCGAGGTAGGGGCATGACTTGAAATTTCCCGCCAATGCCTTTCTTCCTCGGGTGTCGAATACAGTTAATTCCAAGGAAGTGACTCAGGGATCTTCATGCTGGAATTCTTTATCAACAAATATCGTACGGACTATAACTTCAACTGAGACGAAAGCATAGAACTTCCTGCAATCCAGAACTGGTACCTTACGGACCAGTGACTTCAGACAATGTGCCAAAGGGCAATGGATTAAAATCTATAGCAAATATAAATATGGACCGGAAATTTTCAGTGTCAGGCTGTCTTCTGAAAATAGAACTGGCAACGCTACAGTTTTTTTTTGAAGATTTGAAAAAGTACCATATTTGCACAGATATCTCTGCTAAAACTTTAGCATTAGAAAAAGTGGCATGGATAAAAATTGGAATACCTATTCTAGTTATAAAATCCATCACGGTGATTACATCAGGTATACTAAGCGGAATTCTGCAACTTGAAAATCTCTTCAATCGGAAACATCTTATTTCATGTA
>NW_019424065.1:0-2238 GCF_000390285.2 Anoplophora glabripennis | reverse complement strand
TTAATTTAACGTTATGTGAAATATTATTTATTGCGGTACTAATTCTGTCTTTCAACTGTTATTTGGTGGTGTTCCATAAACTTCATTTTATACGAAACCCCAGAGAAAGAAATCCAATGGATTAATATCTGGGGATCGTGGCGGTCAATGTATGGGTACTCTTGTACCGATCCAGCGTTCTTCAAACGTAGCATTCAAATAATTTATGTTTTTTTGGCATTATTGTGGAGGTGCACCATCCTGTTGGAAAATAATATAGACATACTCATGAACTGGTAATTCTTCCAGATACTCTTGTAACTCATCTCTCAAAAATTTGTTATATCGTTCACCAGTTAAAGAACCATCAAAGAAGTATGGCCCTAATATTTCTGAACCTAGCATACCACACCACACATTATATGGTTGGAAAGAAAATAAAAACGTCAATCACAACGTGCAAAAAATATCGATGACGTCACCACTCATCCACAGTGTGACGAAAAAAAAAATTGTGCGTCAGTATAAAGAAAATAACAAAAATATACTTATACAGGGTGACCCATTAACAATGGAAACACTCGCGTACAAAAGTTGTTTATGGACCGATTTGATCCGGGTTTTTTTTAAAAGATAGATCTCCAAAAGCTCTATCTTGATGCAAAATTTGAAGACGAAATTTTGATTTTCAATGCCTACTACGAATTTTTTTTAAGTGAAAAATAGCAAAATTTTGTTAGCGATTTTTTAATAAAAAATCTGACTACACCACTGGATTTATGAACCCCTCAAATGCATTTGTACCAATTTTTGCTAAAAAAAGTTTGCCCCTAAAAAAGTTATGACAATATCGGCATCACCAGTGTTTGCCGTTGTCGGTGAATCTATTCTTTTAAAGGGAAACAAAATTAAATAACAAACACTGGTTTAATCATTATTAATAAGAATCATAAAAACTAGTATACTTAAAATAAACAACAAGTTCGTCAAATTATTATTATTTCGTGGTTATTATGCCAAAACAAATATTACCTTCTTAGACAAAAATAATTACATTTATAATTTTTTTATTCAAAAAGCCACTGGATTCTACAACCATTATCCAATTAATTGTGAAGAATTTTCTGAAAAAAATATTCCAGAAAATAACGTTGCCTAAAAATGATATGAACAAAATTTGATAGGTTGTGAAAAATAGAAGTTTAGACAACAAATGTCAAACTTCACAAGTAGTGGCACATTGTAATAATTTTTGTGCATGGTTAAATAAGTTCCATAATTCTTTGCGATGGCTCAAAGTTTAACTTTACATGACAAAATTTAAATATTACTGCAGAAAATCATCGGACGGCAAGAGAGGCGTGTATAATTTTTAACAACAGACATCCAGATAGACCTATAATTACGCATAGCACAGTTTTTAAAATAAACAATACTTTTATGGAATATTGGTGCTGTATCAAAATGCATTTTAAAAAGGGACAATCAACAGAGAAGACGTATTCACGAGCATGAAATTTTAAATTATTTTACAAACAATCCTCAGAATAGCCTCAGGATTGCTAGTTTAGATTTAAATTTACCTA
This sequence comes from Anoplophora glabripennis, assembly GCF_000390285.2. NCBI lineage: Eukaryota > Metazoa > Arthropoda > Insecta > Coleoptera > Cerambycidae > Anoplophora > Anoplophora glabripennis. The sequence goes on along the minus strand of NW_019424065.1, from coordinate 673 downwards.
GAGATAGTATCTGACGCTGCCTAAAAAAAAAATAACATAAAACCCTATAAACCTAGGTTTCTTCACACTCTGGAACCAGGCGATAATGAGAAACGAATAGAGTTTTGTCTCTGGGCACTGGGACAATATCTCAATTACCGATTACTTTTAAAAAATATCTTATTCAGCGATGAGGCCACATTCACGACTAATGGAATTGTATCATCACAGAACTCGCGGTGTTGAGTTTCAGAAAATCCAGAGTGGATAATTTATTGCCGAAGACAATATAGTCAGAAAGTTAACGTTTGGTGTGGGATACTTAACGAGAGAATCATTGGTCCGTTCCTCTTTGAAGGAAATATGAATGGTGAACAATTTCTACATTTCCTTCAGAACGAATTTTTTAATACAGTCGATAATTTTCCATTACAAGAAAGAGTAAATCTAATTTTTCAGTTGGATCCAATAAACAATGCGAGACAAGTCAGGGAGTGGCTTAACGAGAATTTCCCCAATCATTGGATAGGTCGAAACAGTCGATTAATTCATTGGCCACCCCGATCTCCGGACCTTACCCCACTTGATATTTTTCTGTGGGGCTTTATTAAGTCCAAAGTTTATAAGACACGGCCAATTAACCGGTAGGTATTGTGCACTAGAATAAGGGAGCGTGTGAGGAGATTAACGCGCA
>NW_019424064.1:0-2241 GCF_000390285.2 Anoplophora glabripennis | reverse complement strand
CGGAAATTTTGAGGTTATCTTAAAAAGTGACCTCTACAAAAGTTGTAGATTTTTGCATGATCTACAACTTTTTTGTTTGACGTCAACTTTCGCCAGAAATCTTAATAATACAATTTTTCACAACTTTTCAACCCCCCAAATCAACCTTCCGCCACCACTGCTCACGCATTTCTTTTTAGGTTTATTATACATGAAAAATTTGCTGTTTTTAAATTGTAGGTTCAAAGTGTCACTACTATAAAATCATACGGCTCTTGTATGATAAAAGTTGTGTTATTTGAACTGAATTGCAAAACTATTCTTCTTCTTTGTAAAGAGGGTCTTAAGGGGGATTCCAAGTTCCTGTTTCGAGGGTTTTAATAAGTCACCGTGAAGAATTACGCATAGTTTCACAGATAAATACTGAAGTTCTCGTTGTTCCATTAATTTTTAAACAAGGACTACACTGCAGTTCATCAAGAAAAGTCGTTTAAGTTACTTGGAGCAGCTTCAGCAGTCACGAATATCCCGTTTAGCAAACGGGACAGGGCAAACTTAGGCAGGACCGTATTATTCAATAAGTAACATTCTCAGAAAGTCAAAAACAAAGGGAGACAATTTTTTTAGGCTGTGAGAAGGCAATATTTTAGAATACTTAAGAAATAAGCTCTCGCCTAGTTGAAATAGGGTCGGTTTTCATGCTTCTATAGATTTATGGTTTGTCGTCAAAAAATAAAAAGTTTGGTATAACCGAGACTATAACTGAGACAAATACACTACTAAGCAGAATGTGGAACCATTACTGTATACTCGTGTAGTTGGCTATTGAGAAAAACAAAGTTATACAGGGTGTTAGAAGTTTGATTGTCATTACTTCAGCATGACATAGAGCAATCATAAATGAACAAAAAATTTGTATATTACAGGGGCGTAACATCAACAGTTTTCAAAATGCAGCAAGTATTAATATTGGGGAGTTTCATCACAACGTGACAACAACACAACCTAACGCTACACAGCTGATGCATACCACGTGTGCACGCGGCAGACTTGTCCTATGGAAAAAATGTAAACAACTATTATTGTGAAACATTTAGTAGATTTCAAGACAAAAAAATTTGGGCTTAACTTTTGGCGGCACAATATGTTACAAAAATTCGAAAAATGTAATTTTTTTCTTCCTATTTAATTATGTATCTTTTCAAGAGTTGATTTTAGGCGAAAATGGAAGAGGAAAAAAATGTTCGTAATTAAATTATTAAACATTTTACAAAATATGATTAGTTACAAGTTGAATCAATCATGACCTTCATACTTGGCTCAAGAAAACTTCATGTTATATAGCAGGAGTTGGCAAGTAATTTTAGGTGGGGTCCGGATACTTTTGAAAATTTTTAACGAGGTCCAGAAAAAAAAATCATATTTCTTACAAATTTTTTATTTTAATTTGGACTCAAATTTAATCTGCTTACTAACCATTAATAACTCAAAACACACACAATTGTAAAATACTAGATAAAATTATAAGGTTGGCACTCAAACGTAAAAAAACATTTATTAAATAATTTTATACTTTCTAAAAATTTTTGGCGTTCCAGTATTTTATCTTCCGCGGTCCGCCAGTTGCCGACCCCTGTTATATAAAATCATCACAGCAAATTTCATCAAAATCGGCTTGATAGATTTTGCATAATAATTTTGCAATCCAATTTTGAAAAAAAAAATTTGCAAAATTTCAAAATTTTGCACAGCAAAAATCAAGGACCTTAAATACTTGAAAATTTCCAATTGTTATTAAAAAGTTATTCCAATTGTTTGTTCCAATTGTTTGTCCAATAAGTGCAAAAATTCGACCAATGTTTAAACAGGCGCCAGAGCTCTTCTAATTGACGGATTCGAATTTTTCAAATAGGGTTTGAAAGCTTGAGAGCCCTTCTATATGTGATTAAATTTTCAAGTATCTAAGGGCCTTGGTTTTTGCTGTGCAAAATTTTGAAAATTTCTTTTGAAAATCAGGATTGCAAAATTATTATGCAAAATCTATCAAAATGAAATTTGGTGTGATGATTCTACATAACATGAAGTTTTCTTGAGCCAAGTATGAAGGTCCTATACCCAATTTAAAGACCCCAAAAAATTCCCTAAAAAGTAATGATTTTTAACCCCATTTTTGGGGATTTTTTCGATTTTTACAATAATAATCATGATTCATTCGATTTGTAAATAGTCATATTTTGTAAAAAATTTAACTAAAACATTTTT
>NW_019424063.1:0-2332 GCF_000390285.2 Anoplophora glabripennis | reverse complement strand
AATTTTTGTTATTATAACTTTTTAAGGAGAAGAGATAGGTAGAGAAAAAATTTCTGCAGAAAAAATGTTTCTAAAAAATAGATAATTTTAGTTATTATAAAAATGGGTATGTTCGTGGAAAAAAAGTTGAGGCGTAATTTTTTAAATTTCCGAGTTTTCAAAAAAAATGTTTTTCAAGTGCAAAACGGACCTTAGCGTGTCCCGATTCACGCCATCTAAGCAGAAGTTTACTGTCGTTTTTCGTTTGTCTGTTATGGCGCGAATTTTGAGACACTCTTCTGTATTTAAGTGTCAATAAAGCTTCTATTCTATTAAAATAAAACACTTTTGCTTCTAAGCCCTCTAGTAGCAACAATCTAATTTACTCTTCATATTTCAAGAACCATTGGGAATTTAGGATAAATGAATAAAATCATTTTTGCTTAAAAGTAGTCATAGAATTCATATACGAAGTATCTCGGATACCTCGGCGGTCACCCTGTATACAGGGTGTGGCCTGTATAATCTCTAAAAATTAAACTAGTTTCCTGATGATATTTGTAATAGAAAAGTCTTATACGAAAAAGTTCTGTCTTCGCGTTTTTTTTGTAAATTAAAGTTCATTTATTCAACGAAAATGAAGGCCGATCCTGTGTTATTCATTAAAAACTTTGGAAATGTTTTTATGCGACCCGAGATGCAAGCTTATTATTTAAGTCTATATAATAACACTAGTAATACTAAAAGAAGGTTAGGTTATATTGTTAAAAAATTTGTGCAGTCAACTGATTTTGTATTTGTATTCATTCATTTAATTATTAAATCAGGGATGCAGAGACTTATAGGGAACAGGGGCCACTCGGGAAAAATATAAGCCAAGGACGGGCCACTACAAACAATATTTATTAACACAAAATTTTTTATTTTTAAATAGTATGAAATACAATGATAAAAATAAAATAACCTTCAAAAATGTTTGTTGTAATAATTATGTAATCATTACAATGTAATATTTCATGTTTTATTATTTTGATGCATGACATTGCATTGAACTAACAAGTTTTTTTATATTTGGCTCCACATTACTTGTAGCCACACGTATAATTGCTTCCAAATTTTCATTTGCCAGACGGTTTCGGTTTTTCGTTTTGNACGTTTCTTACTGGGGCCTGGTTTATCCATATCAAAATTAATATTATATGTTACAGTCGGTAAAAGCCAAGTTCGAACGACGAAATATTTACTCGTCACAGATTACAGTTCTCAAACAGTATAACGTTCGCTTATCCGTAGTCAAAACTTAACTGCCCCGGTAGCCGGCGATGCGTCGTATTTATACGAGTTACCAAACATCGAGAACCATCCACTTTGTTCGGGGATCGACGTGTTTCGCGAATCTGTAATCTAGTTGATGCGACAGATTTCTAGTCTCGTAATAATATGCTTGGACCGGAGCGCGGCGAGTAGAATACTTTTAAAATTCGTTGGCGGGCCGCATAAACATCGACAGCGGGCCGCATGCGGCCCGCGGGCCGCGGTATGTTCATCCCTGTATTAAATATTAAGCATTGTCCATCGACCCATCAGTGTTAAAAAGTGAAAGATTCCAGACAAAAGTTTTTATCTTGTAAATCCATGATAGTGACAGTGTAATTTTTATAAAGAAGTAAAAAATAAGAATAGCGTGCCGATTACATTAAATACGAGATTCTTATTTCTTACTTGCTTAATTTTTTAGTTTGTGTACAAACTAATTTTACAATGAACCGAGAAAACAATGTCATCCCCCATGTGTAAATACAATCCTACAGTGTGTTCAGCGGCTGCGAGATACGGGAAGTGTTATTCCTCGAGGAGAAGGACGTGGTCAGCAAGTGAATCTTAATGTTGAAGATGCAGGGTTGGAAAATCTTGACGAAGACCCCACAATTAGTACTCGACGACTCGCACAGCAAGTAGGAACCCCATTTCGTACCGTACATCGCATCTTAAGGCGCCATCTGTTGCATCCCTATCATCCCCTGGATTATGATCAACGAATGCGTTTCTGCAGATAGTTTTTACGGCAATATGCCAATCAAGTAGACTTTCCTGTTTATGTTTGTGTGACAGATGAGGCGATATTTACCCGTGATGAAGTGAATTTCCGTAATGTGCACATATTGGCCGATGAAAATCCTCACGCGATAAGGGAACTCATTTTCAATATCGGTTCTCGGTAAATCTTTGGGCTGGCATAATAGGCGATGTACTTCTGAGTCCTTATTTCTTTGAAGGACGACTAAATGAACCAACATATGCTGACTTTTTGGAGAACCGGTTGCCTGAATTACTGGACGATGTGTCATTATAA
>NW_019424062.1:0-2257 GCF_000390285.2 Anoplophora glabripennis | reverse complement strand
TTATTTAAAGAAAACTACTAAAAAAAAATTTTTTCACGATTAAATTTTTAATTTTTTTTCCTGATAAAATACTTTGTCAGCAAATTAGCCTGTTAGTGTACTCATCATTTAAAGTATTCCTGTGTAGTTATTTCCCAGTTATCAAGGAAATGCCACCAACAGTAACTTTTCGGCCTCTGCCGACTGGACTATACTGCAATAATGGATTTGTCACTACAATTGCAGTTAGCGGCAGCGTCATATATTTTTATTCATCATACAATTTTAAAGAATAAGAAACGGAAATCTCCGGAAATCCATTCTTTACTCCATTCCATGGCACAAACTCAGAAAAACACACTCTTTCTAGTCACTGCAGAAAACAGACTGACCCCAAACCATATACAAAAGACTGACAAAACAAATAAGACAAAATCACATGTGCAATAGGCAACGTTACGACCAAAAGGGTAACCCCGTCTCAACATGTGGCAGAAAGTACTGTTGCATCCCTTTGATGCGACGACTAAAAACCGACAACTGATGGTTCGTNTCCACTTGTGGCAATGCTCCGTAACGTAACAACGAACATGTTATGGCCTGTTGCAAAAGGTGACACGGTTCGCTGCAAAAGTATGTGTGGTTTTGGTCGTATCATTCATTCCGTAACGTAACAAAATAGGGTTGATACGACACAGGAACATAAACTCGCAGTATGAACCTTGCTAGTCCAGTTAGTAGAGGTTCGGCCTGTGTCAAACCTTGATAACCCGGAAATAACTACACAGGCCTACTTTAAACGATGAGTACAATAACAGGCTAATTTGCTGACAAAGTATTTTATCAGGAAAAAAGTTATTAACCAATTAATAGTGAAACAAATTTTTTTAATAGTTTTCTTTAAATAACTCAGCGGAATGACTGTACGAAAAAATGCTTAGGATATGATTTTGTTCGTAATAAAAATAGCTACAAAATGGTGGTGGTCCGATTACGAAATTTGTTATAACAAAGTCGTGAGACTGAAAAAACGGTTTAAAACGTCAATTTTTTAAAGTTGGTGTAAAAATGTCAATTATAAACAAAAAGTGATAAAACTTTCGAAAACTATAGTTCAATATATATACAATAATGTCGCTAAAGCCGAAAATCAGGAGAGCAAAACTTTTTGTTCTATAAGGTTTTATACATCATCGGCATCTGAAACTCGAAACTTTGCCAAATTTGTTCGAAGCTTTACATACACTTGAAATTTGGTATACACATAGTGTAAATATGCAGAAACCAAAAGCAATTTGCAAAATTCAATTATCTCCATTTTTGCAGCTTTGGTAAGGTTTTATACGTCACCGTTTTTTTTTAATTTTTGGAAAAATATATATGTATATTTATAAAATATTCCATCACGGTAGATTAACCAGCACAATCACCTACAATTAAAAAAAATTAATTTTCATCGTTTAGAACTACTTAACATTTTGCGCCTGTTAGCCGTAGTCGTACATTATTGAACATATCAACCTAAAACAAACGTACGTGTGGGGTAAACCTTTACCTTTTCATTTTCGAGCGCGAGCTCCGCTCTTCGGCGCTTGTATACTATTAGAAATATGCAACAGTAAATTTAAACAATTGTTTACTTAAAGTTTACCCCACACGTACGTTTTTGTGTTATGTTGATATGTTGAATAATGTACGAGTATGGCTAACGGGCGCAAAATGTAGCTTAGGATCTAAACGATGAAAATATATTAAATTGTAGGTAATTGTGCTGACTAATCTACCGTAATGGAATATTCTATAAATATACATAAAAGTACGTCCAAAAATTAAAAAAACGGTGACGTATAAAACTAGGGTGACGTCTAAAACCTTACCAAAACTGCAAAAATGAAGATACTTGAATTTTGAAAATTGCTTTTGGTTTCTGCATATTTACACTATGTCTGTACCAAATTTCAAGTGTCAGCAAAACTTCCAACAAATTTGACAAAGATTCGAGTTTCAGATGCCGATGGATGTATAAAACCTTATAGAACAAAAAGTTTTGCTCTCCTGATTTTCGGCTTTAGCGACATTATTGTATATATATTGAACTATAGTTTTCGAAAGTTTTATCACTTTTTGTTTATAATTGACATTTTTACAACAACTTTAAAAATTTGACGTCTTATACCGTTTTCTCATTCTCACGGCTTTGTTATTGCAAATTTCGTAATCGGACCACCGCCATTTTGTAGCTATTTTTATTACGAACAAAATCATGTCCTAAGCATTT
>NW_019424061.1:0-2242 GCF_000390285.2 Anoplophora glabripennis | reverse complement strand
ATCGCTGGGAACATTTCGGCGTAAAGAGAAAATCTTGAGGTTTGTGAGAGCTGCTACGCGTATAAATTAATTTATAACGAGCAATCAATTAAGTGCACATAAAAGAAATTATTGGGTCGTAGCTGCGTATATCCGATTAAAAAAACAAACAGTTTAAGTGTTCCAGTTAGTTTTGGCCTTCAAATTTAACACAAAACACTGATTTGTGGGATCCAAGAAAATTCACTTCTGTTTATTGAAAAGCGTTATAACATAATGTTTGCATGCTTTATAAAATATGTGAATAATATTATCGTAGTTATGTACACCTCCACGTTTTGTTGTGATTGATTTTGGATTACCGCGGCGGTAATTTTGCGATGTACACGTTTCCGCGCGCGGAAAACAAACCGGTGTGACCCCTGGCGTAAATAAAGCACGACTCGGCGAAACTTCAAACAACGCGAACCGGATACGAAAAAGTTTATATTACCCAGCTTGCCCTGACATTCCATTTGTTAGCTATTACCGGGTGAATATCGCGGACGATGAGCCGCGGTACTTAGTCCCTCGCAGCAGTAGTGTTGCCTCTGTTTCTTTTAAGTTGTTATTTTAGGTTCAGAAACTTTATTGATTATAGGATTTTTGAAAGAACTATGACGTTCAAGATATTTTATTACATGAATCGTTCAAATGGTCAATTTAAATGAAAAAACCGCGGAGTGCTATTAAATTGGAGAGTGGAAATTGGAGATTCCCTATCTCCAATTTCCCCTTTCAGTTTTTTAATAATTGTAGCTCGAAAACGAAGCAAAATTCCGCTATCGTTCATAGGGAAATTTATTCTGTGAATTGAATTTCCCATCGAAAAGGTTTATTTAAAAAATTTTATGCAAAAAAACCAAAAATTTTTAAAATAAGCAAAAAATAAGATTTTTTGATTTTCTTTTTACTTTTGTTGTGAAAATCTTTACTTATTATTAACAAATAAAACTTGGAATAATTTTTAATTAAGTAAAGAACCAATTTGTTCTAAAAATAATAAGAATTATTAATATTATTATGTCCAATGTCAAATCATTATTATGTTAAAAACGACGAAAATCTAAAAAATATTTAAGTTTGACCGGTTATACCTCAGTCAATTATTAGTCCAAAACTTTTGAAAACGCATTATTTTGAAGGGAATCTCATTTAGTTTTTTTGTACAGCAATTTTCTTTACCTACTTCTACTAAAAAAAATTAGAGTAAAAAAGTTAATGATTTTTTGCATAAAATTTTTCTTTTAAATTCTTTAAATAAGCCTTTTCGATGGGAAATTAAATTCTCTATCTATTTTTTCCTATGAACTATATCGAAATTTTGCTTCATTTTCGTGCTATATTTAAAAAACTGCAAAAGTGCATTTTCACCCCTATTTTCAAAATTTCAACCCCGCGTTTTTTTCATTTTTAATGACCCTTCGAACAAGTCATGTTATGAAAATCCTTGAACGTCTTATTTCCTTCCTTTTTTGCAAAAAAATGAGAATTAAAACGTATAAGGCTAGACGCGACGAAAATCGAAAATTTGACTATTTTCATCCAAAAATACTTTCTTATTTTGTAGGAAATTTTATCTATTTTTTTTATGAAGCAATGCCTATACCTATCTTTACTCCAAAAAAAACTAGTTGCAAAATAGTAAAAAAAAATCAAAAAATCGAATTTTTTGCTTTTTTCAAATTGTTTATTAACGATTTTTAGCATAAAATTTTCCTATAAAATTTCTTAGATAAGCCATTTCGATGGGAAATTCAATTCTTTAAATAATTTTTCCTATGAACTATAGCGAAATTTTGCTTCGTTTTCGATCTACAATTAAAAAACTGGAAGGGGTGCATTTTCACCCCTATCTCCAATTTCCACCCTCTAATTTAATAGCACTCCGCGGTTTTTTCATCTAAAATGACCCTTTGAACGATTCATGCAATAAAATTGCTTGAACGTAATAGTTTTAACCCTGTTTTTTGGATATAATGTTTTTGGTTCTCGAGATATAGTAGAATCACAGCATATTATTATGTAAACTAGCAGTTTCACTCAACGGCGCTGTGATCTTATTCAGTAGTTTTTGGTGACCTTGGATGAAAAAGCACTGACCAGGGCCGTAATAAAAATATTTTGCGGACTAAAGCAATAGGTACCAGTCTACATAATTCCAATGCTTCTCTGTGAAAACTAAGTGTTAAGCAATGTACTGTTGGAATCGTTATTTTTAAAA
>NW_019424060.1:0-2246 GCF_000390285.2 Anoplophora glabripennis | reverse complement strand
TGAAGTGATGTTGTCTTCGCCAACAAATTAGTCAGCTGATCAAGTTTCGCAGCAACTGCAATAAAGAAATTGAGAGCAGAAGAACGCAGAAGAGCGAACGTGTAGAATAGGCATTTATCCTATCTTCACTTCGAAAAGTAATGCTTGACGGAGGTTCCGCGGGGTGGTTTCAAGAAAGGAAGAGAACAGTTTGATTTGACTTATAGCTTTTGATTCTATATCGGCCAAGTTTCCCACCGATGTAGATCTACGGTCGCATGATGACGACGCCTGCGAGCCCGCTTTCCCACCCTGACCAGCCGCCGATTCTGGGTCTAAGCCCTGTCTCGTAATTTGTTTATGTGCGGTTGTCATGACGGCATGAAAGCCATCACCCAGGGACTTCGCCGGATAGTGAAACAACTCCGTTGCCCACCGTCACCGCGTGGAGGTGCCCTGGGTGCAACCACACATAAATTTTCATGTACGAAACCGGAATTTTATGAGCCTTGCTACTTTGCCTTACTAGGGTTTAATAAAAAAGTACCATATTGCAAAAAAGTAACATTACAGATCACACTACAAATCAAGCTTGAGCTCACAAGTGAAGCATAAAAGGTAGCTAACAGTATCATGACGCGAAAAGTAAAAAAGAATTGACATAGCTCCCAATAAGTATCCTCAGAAGTAACTTGTATATTCTAGACATAAAAACGTCTGGATTCATCTTAATCCAGCATCATTTTTTCAGATTTTTTCAAACATTACTTCATCCCTTAACCTTGACCATTTGGAACTTCAAAGACCTCAGATTCAGATTTCCTGACCCCAAAAACATAAGTATGATTTTTTTCACATTTTATCATGTCTTTTCTGCATTTCACCTCTAAATAACCTTGACCTTGACCTTGTGGAGCTTAGCTGACCTCAGATTCGGATTCCTCGACCTCAAAAATGTTTCCATGTTTTTTTTCAGACTTTTCCATGTAATTTTCTGCATTTGACCTTCAAATGATCTTGACCTTGACCTTGTGGAGCTTACCTGACCTCAGATTCAGATTGTCCGACCTCAAAACAGATCTATGATTTTTTTCAGATTTTTTTCATGGCTTTTTCTGCATTTGACCTTCAAAAGACCTTGAACCTGACGTGATGGAGGTTAACTGACCCTCTCATCGTAATCAGCGACCCCAAAAACCCCTAGTAGCCTATTCCGATTACGGTGTTCCCGCTTAGATCAAATGTTGACCTGTGTTATTTCTAAATGAGTGATTTTCAAATAGAAAGTGCAGCAAATGCTGCCTGCGAAGTTTTATTGCCCGAGAAGTCGAAAGTGCTCTACGGACGAGCATATACAAATTTCAAAGGATGGTCCCAGAACAAAAATACTGGTGTTTCTAAAATATCACTGCTATCATATTTCATGACAAAGTCAAGAACTTTAAAAGTCACCGGCGAGTTTGTGGAGTGAATACTCAGTGATTAAGGCAACTATTTTCATAGAGGAGAACGTGGATACATCAAAATACCCCAAGCTGAGAGCTTTTTGAAACGTAAGAATGATGGCTATACACCTAAAAAGACAAACGTTTTTACAGAGAACAAGATTTTCTCGTTCAGTAGCAGTTACAATTCCAGATTCTAAAAATGGTATGTCACGTACGTTCTGTTTCTCACTTAGAAATTCCCAAGAAATATATCAAGATTAGATTGGAAATTAAAACTGAAATTTCATGCTTTTTTATGCGCTATCAAGCAGGTAGATGTTACAACTAACCAGCCGGCAAGATACCCTTACTATGATTCCTAATAAGATTGCCCAGTTTTTGAAACTAGAACATCCTGAAACATATATAGGCCATTCATTCCGAAGAACATCGGCAACGTTTCTGGATAATACAAGAGTTGATGTATTAGCAATCAAAACACATGGTGGGTGGAAATAATTGCAGAAAGTTGTGTTGCTGATAGTTTAAGTAACAAAAATGAAATACCGAACAGGATTTTTTACAATGACACTTCATGGATCAGTCAGATAATATTGAGCGGTGACTGAAATGGAGCGGTCAGATCATTTTGAGAAAAATGTGACAATTAGTAAACGCAAGGGGAATAAATATCCAGATTTTATAAATGTTACTAAATGTAATAACTGTATGATTACTATAAATATTCATTCACAATAACTTAAAATGTAATGTTCATCGAATATTTATAAATCGAAATCGATTTTTCCCTAGGGAGGTATGTTACCTTTTCCACTTCTA
>NW_019424059.1:0-2330 GCF_000390285.2 Anoplophora glabripennis | reverse complement strand
TTATACGACTGCCTTGCAAAAGGGGGTTTTGCGCACGGAAAACTCTGAAAACGGTATTTTGCACACGCCGTGTGCTAAACATTTTGCACAGGGTTATGTCTGTTATGTATCTTTGCACACGCGTCTCCAGATTGTGATTTTTGATTGATGTTGTCACCCAAATTATGCAATGTTTCAAGTTGGCCGAGTTTCATAGTAACCGTCACGGCTCTTTTATTTTGTTGGTTAGATACTTCAAAAATTGTTGAATTCCCGAAGTTTGGGTGTGAAAATGTGTGATTCTGAAGAGATNAATATGTCACTGCAAAACACAGTATGCACTGCAAGCTGCAAAGTGAACGCCATGCCGCCAATGTTTTTCTACCTCGGGTGTCGAATGCAGTTAATTGCAAGAAAGTAACGTAGGGGTCTTCTTGGAATTCTATCTCAACAAATATCGTACAGACTGTACTTTCTGCTCTCAAAATTATACATACATTATTATTCGAATTTTTTATTTATGTCACAAATTCTTCGTATTCCTTCATTACAATATTTATTTTGACCTTTGGTCACATTTTCATAAATAAAATGGCCTTAAAGTTAAATATATCACCAATTCTATTCTATTTTTCAGATAAACGATAAACCTTATGCATACGGCATTTTTATTGTATGTGCCTTGTTATAAAAAATTATAAAGGATTGTAGTATTTTTAATAAAATCAGGAATAATTTTTTGTTTTTTTGTGCGAAATATTCTCGATTAGCCAAATATAAGTTTATAAAATTAACCACTTATTTATTTAAAAATGTTTTAATGTAGGTACGCAAATTTAATTTGTTTATTTTTTTTTAATTTGTCAATTTAACGCTCATTACTTTTGCTGCCTTCAAATTTTACCATTTTCTGCTTTGTTATATCCAGTCTGCTTATCCTTTACACCCAAAAACAAATTTTTTAACTCCCCAAGCCGTAATAAACCTACTTAAGGGCCACATTTCCGTGACAAGATTGCATTAATCCCACGAATCTGCCTTAAATGTGGCCCGTAAATTATTTCTCGTGTTTCGGATTTGATAAACCTGTTCAGTTGCTTAATGTGCCTCGCACGCAGTTATTAATTATTAACTTTTACGGCCCCGGGGTCATATGGAGAGGAATTTGGATATGAAACCGAATTAAGTAGGGTGTAATGACCACGGCGCGTCAAAATAGGCCTTAGGCCCCCAGTTTAACATTTAATTGTATTGCAGGAAGACGTGATAAAAACTTCCGGTCGCTTCTACGCCCTTGGATGAACGTCAATTGTGGCATTTTGCAGTGAAAGCACAAAGCATTACCAATTCCTGAGAACTCCTATCAATCCTAACGGGTCAAAGCACCCGAAACATTAAAAAGATGAACCGGGTGTGTTCTATAGTCGTGTGGACGATTCCTGCGAAAGGACAAGTTGATTACATGTCGGCAAGGCCGTCAAAATTGTTGTAAATGGTAGAGAACTGGGCGGGGGTCAACAACGGTTACGTTAAAGGAGGATGCAGGGAGGAAGTATGGGTGGGTGGTAACTGATAATGCACAAGGGATTCGGTAAATGACAGGAAAAAAATTGCTTTCCATGTAATAACGTTTGCTTTGCATATAGAAACAACAGAAAAAAGAAAATGCTGAAATAATTTTCCAAAATAATGATAGGAAACGAAAATGTTATTGAAATAATCATATGCTGTCATTGACACAGGGTCAACAAATTTGTTATGCGCATCGTTAATAGAAATAGTACACATTTTTGCATTTAGAGTTATAGAATAGGCAACCATCTCTACGAGTATGAACGATGGAAGAACGTTTGGGACGTACACCGAGAAAAATCCTATTGCCAGCAAGTGAAATAAAATGTCTATGCATGTATACTTTTCATAAATATAAATCTCGTAATAAATGATCACTTGTTATTAGTAAATAAAATATTTTATTAAATTTTAACATCCAGTAAGTTATTAGATTGCTTCTTACTAAAATATTGAAGTATATAATATTATAACAACTAAACGTATTAATTGTACACGGTGGCACATACAAGGTGTTTCTTGAAAAGGGTGATAGAGGGCACGAAAATGAGCAACTTTTATAAAGCAACTGATGGTCTAAATGCTCCTGTTTTCAAGAAAATTAATTAAGAAAATTGCGCAGGTATGTTGTGTGTTGCAGTATTACTTAGCCGGCGCCGGCGTATAAAACTAACACCTCTATCATGTACAAAGGATTTTACAAGCAAAATGCTTTTTACAGATGAATGTTGTTTTACTAAAGACGGCATGCTAAATTTTCACAACATTCACTATTGGTG
>NW_019424058.1:0-2257 GCF_000390285.2 Anoplophora glabripennis | reverse complement strand
CCGGATACAACCTACTGCACAGTGTCTATTGGAAGCGTACCCTCAATTATAGGAATTACAGGGAGCTGAATAATTTCAAAGTAAAATGAATGAATATTAAATCGTCATTGGATTGCTAAAGGAGTTGCCGACAAACATTCACACGATTTTCTTTCTGTTGTTCGGTCATCAAACGAGGAAGAAATTTTGCTGCAACTCGTTGCATGTTTAATTTTTCAGTAAAAATTTCATAGCATGACCCAATTGAGATGCCAACCTCTTTTGCAACTTCTCTGAGAGTGAATCGGCGATTTGCACGCATCAGATCTTTAACTGCCTGAACGTGGAAGGCGTCAGATGAAGTCGAAAGCCTTCTTGGTCGATGATCATCTTCAATTGACTGTCGAAAACTTTTAAATAGTGAAAACCTTGTTTCAAGAGTTAAAACGTTTCCGTTTCCCTAGTTTNGGGTGTTACAACATTTTATTTTATTGGAACTATTTTGAAATTATTAACGAAGTACAAATACTTACATGCTTGTTAAACGTATGTTAGGAAAATGTCATTATTAAAAAAAATAACAATAACTAAAATAAAGTCGACATTTTTATGAGGTGAAAATTTTTATGGAAGTTCAGTGAGCATCATTTATAAAAACCCATAACATTTTTATAAATTTATGATAATATTGGGTTGGGAGATAAATAATGCGCCTTTTTTTAACGATATATTATTTTTAACTCTACAGTTATCAATAGGCTAATCAGTGACGTATTCTCCATCGTTATTTATGACCTTCTTCCAACGTTCAATAAGTTTTTTGATGCCTCTTCTGTAGAAATCCTTCGGTTTTGGCTCGAAAAACTTATCCAACGAAGCTCTTAACTCATTGTCCCAAAAAAAAACCGTAAAGAGCGAAAGATATGAAAATCAGAAGGTGCGAGATCGGGAGAGTAAGGCGATGGGACAGAAGCTCCCAAATGACTGTTTTGGTCATATTTGCGATATGTGTCCGCGCATTGTCATGTTTCAATTGTTGATTGCCTTGAATTTTCGTGAAGAAGTCGATTTAATTACATCAAATTCAACAGATGTACGGAACGATTCATGTCTTTAAATCTTTAAAATTGAAATCACCTTCTTTAAAATGTGAAA
The DNA here is from genome assembly GCF_000390285.2 of Anoplophora glabripennis. Classification (NCBI taxonomy): domain Eukaryota; kingdom Metazoa; phylum Arthropoda; class Insecta; order Coleoptera; family Cerambycidae; genus Anoplophora; species Anoplophora glabripennis. Next base: position 1,123 of record NW_019424058.1, on the reverse strand, counting down.
ACACAAAAATTAAATCTAAGCAACAAAAAAAGCAATAAGTCCTCTTTCGATTGACATGTTGTGGCAATTTAATGATGCCTTTAATTTTCATGTGAATTTTTATATTTGAAAAAAAAACGGACATTACTTATTTTCTAACCCGTTACTTGGACAGAAGCAACACAATTAACTGCGGTAGTTTTTAACTTAAAACCTGTATTGACTTCTTTTCAAATCTTTTAGAATGAGTACCAACCCATCACGAAATACTTAATATATATTTTATTTATTTATTTCTACAAGTTTCCGAGACGCCCTGTATCTATATTATATATTTTATATAACAATATTGTTAAAAAAAAGACTGGAAAAGTAATAATTTTATTGTCGATCTAGCTACAGTCTTAATTCAACGTACTGTAATATTTTTCTATAACATGTCCCTTTCAATTCCGTAAAAAAAAGAAAACCTACTTATAACAACGACGGTAGAAAAAACGAGTTAATATTAGCACGTCGCCAGAGTTCATTTGGGGCAAATAGGAGCGTGTTTAAAATAAATACTTTATATGACAAATAACTGTCCCGTTTCTGAGCGGTGTAAGAAATGCCTTGAATTAATGGCACTCTGGGGATATTTCTGTTTATCTTGTTTTCAAATAAGAATTGCGACATGGCCCAAGCGTACAATTACACAAAAACATTTTTATTTACGAACTCCAGACACTATTTTCTTTGGTTTCATTGCGTTGAGGTTTGGTAAAGTGTCATCCGACCTTTTCACTTTGCACGGCAAAAACAACGCCGAGAGAAAAAATCTCCGTATTTTTCTATGTTTCCTTTAAGGGTTTAAATTCTTGAAAAGATAGTGTAATAGACTATTAGACATATTCGCTTATTGATAAATGTATTTGCATAGAAACTGGAACCGATATTGACAGCAGCTTTTTTTCATCTACTGGAAAGTACGAATTTGTCATAATATCATTTTCTTTCTTTGCCTAAGCAGGTGTACTTTACATGACTCTTACCTCAAGGTGACAAAAATGATTCTATAATTGAATACAGATTTACTGCTTTAAGGCCGATTTTTAAACTTTTTCTTTTAATGTGTAATTCTTATGAACTTAATTAACATTAATAT
>NW_019424057.1:0-2264 GCF_000390285.2 Anoplophora glabripennis | reverse complement strand
TGAAGTTTTCTTGAGCCAAGTATAAAGGTCCTACACCCAATTTAAATACACCAAAAAAATTCCCTAAAAAGTATTGTTTATCAACTCCATTTTTGTGATTTTTTCGATTTTTACTATAATAATCATGATTCATTCGATTTGTAACCTGTCATGTATTATAAAAAATTTAATTACAAACATTTTCTTCCTCTTCCATTTTCACCTAAAATCAACTCTTAAAAAGATACATAATTAAATAGGAAGAAAAATATGACATTTTTCCAATTTTTTTAACGTATTGTGCCGTCAAAAGTTAAGCCCACGTTTTTTTTTATGCGCATAGAAAATTTTTCATTTCTAGTGATATTTGAAAGCCAAAAAGCCAAAAATCTCCGTGGATATACGATTCACCCAAGCCAAAACAGATACCGCCTGGTCTATAGTGGTGTCTACATAAATCTGTTTTAGAGACAACATTTTAGGTCTCGATTAAAGGAAAGGAAACGAATAGATTGCCATAACCTATATTGTACGTTACAAATACGTAAGTAAGTATAGGTAACAATTTAAGTATCCGTTTATTTAACCAAATATATTAATCGAGACTATATATTATTGTTTTTAATTATTGTAATCAAATCACTGCATTTAAACATAATTTTCACCAATATAACTGGATTAACGGACATTTGTCCAGCACTAAACGCCGTACACCACGCCACGAGATGACCTAATGGGGGCGATGGGAATAGACAAAGACAACGCACGGCAACCATAGAATGGGGTGGGGTCAATCAATACGAGTTTATCTGCAGAATTTATTTAACGGGTACCGTATATTTTTAGTGAAAGCACCTACTCAGTTTTAGTTCAATTATTATCACAAATGAGTAAAATCATCAAAATGCTCAATGTTGAGTGAAAATGTACTCATAATTTCACTTATTGGATTCACTCCTTACCTTTATTGCTTTCACTAACACCGATTTTTTACAGTGTATAGTATTGAATGAAATATATTGTTCTGCAAATGAAATAACTTATTAATTACGAAGACATGAAAACATGTTTAACCTATCATTATGCTGCTTTATAGACAAGAAAAAATTAAATTAATAAAATATTTTAATTTTTTCAGTTTCTAAATATATGTATTAAATATATGTATTTAAAACAAAGTATAAACTCTTAGAAAATGAGCAAAAACCTTTTTGATGGCATTTAAAAATATTATAAGTTACCTATCATTTTGACTGTTTAAGTGACTAATATTACCGTCTATAGATCAGCAAGATAGTTTAGTAAATTTAATATTATAATGAAACGTATTTATTATTAATGAAAAATTATCAAAATATTTTGATATTTTTACATTACATATGGGACATTATTTTCCCACTGCTCCCCATACTGCCCTCTATTTGATCTAAATTTTTTTTAAAAAATCTTATAATTTACAGAAAATTGTAAGCTTCCGAATGGTGCGTGACAAAATTACCGAACTGATGATCCAATCCCCAAAAAATGTCGAAAAATCGAAGAAAAATTATGACAACCGTAATTTTTCAGATGTAACGATTATTCATTCGACTTTGTCTTTTCCAGTCAACGCCTGTATATGAATGTAATAAGAGTTTATTGTTAGAATGAGCTACCTTGAAGAATAAATTTGAAAGTCGAAAACCAATTTTATGAAGATTTATCGAATGAAAGAATTTTTCCACAATGAGACACAACTGATTGTGAGTTGATGTAACAGTTATATCGTACGAATTTTCGTCTCCAACCCTAATATAGTATGCCTAGGAATTGTAATGAGGCCATGGGACCTCGATATTCGTGGAGGGCACCTGCTAATACCCCTTTATCAATACTCTGTCCAATGATCATGATTGCAATATCGCATAAATTTTCCCCCTCAACTTCTATAAAATACATATAGGGTTCAAAACAAACTATGAGATCTTGCATTTGCATAAATTTTCACCCCCTATCCCTAAAAATATGTTCACGTGTCTCATTTTGAAAAAAAATATATTGGATGAATCTTCATAAAATTGATTTTAACGCGCAGTTAAATAAAGTACTATTACGAGGTGATTAGTAAAAAAAAGTCGAGTGAATCATCACTATATTTTAAACCACATATTGTTAGTAACAATTTTCGACGTCGAAGTCTTATAGTATTTACTCACTAAGTTCACTAAAGATGCAAGTCGAAAAAAATGTTGCCATAATTCTAAAGTTTCCAGTAACTATGGTGTATAATTTTCAATAACACAGCA
>NW_019424056.1:0-2250 GCF_000390285.2 Anoplophora glabripennis | reverse complement strand
TTCATATTACGGACAGACCACAAACCACTCATAACACTATTTGGTGAACACAAAGGTATTCCCAAGATGTATGAAAACAGACTGCAACGTTGGGCAGCATATCTGTCGGGATTCAACTACACCATAGAACACATAAAAGGCAAGAACAACATGATAGCTGACTACTTTTCAAGGGTGCCTTTGAAGTGCACAGAGGAAACTGAGGATGAACAAGTAAGTTATGTGAACTATACTACTAACAAGAGTGATTGGCCAATAAATAACGAATTAATCAGGAAAACAACAAAACATGATGCTTATTTGCAAACAGTGATAGAATGTGTGGTTAATAATAGATGGAATAAGAATATGGATGAACTAATGAAACACTTCTTTCATAGGCGAGAAGAATTATTCTTCGATAGAGGCATACTCATGTGGGGCCTCAGAATAGTCATCCCGGAAGTCTTAAGACAACAACTACTGCAAGAATTGCACGTGGGACATTTTGGCATTGTAAAAATGAAAAACAAGGCAAGATCTTATATTTGGTGGCCAAACATCGATAAAGATATAGAAAATATGGCAAAGTCATGCATACCATGTTTAAGCAACAAAGTAGCACCCCCAAAAGCGCATTTAACACCATGGCCTTTAGAAACAAAAGTATGGAACAGGATCCACATCGACTTTTGTGGACCAATAAGAAACAAGATGTTCCTAATTATAATTGACGCATACTCCAAATGGTTGGAGTGCATAGAAATGAAGACGATGACGACAGAAGAAACGATTGAGAAGATGCGGGAAGTGGTGGCCAGATATGGTTTACCGAACGTTTTAGTTAGTGACAACGGCAGACAATTGGTGAGCGATAAGTTCGAAGAGTTTTTAAGGAGTAATGGAATACAACATATAACATCCCCGCCCGGAAACAGCCAAAGTAATGGCTTGGCAGAAAACGCAGTAAAAACATTCAAGAATAAAATGAAGACGTTACTAGCAGAAGAAAAGAACAACAGTGTATCTCTATCAACTTTGGTAGCAACATTTTTAATGGACTATAGAACGACGACACACCAGACGACGGGAGTGACACCAGCCTCACTGATGTTCAACAGGGAAACAAGAAATAAGCTGACGATACTGTCGGAAGACGGGGAGTCAAATGAACAATTACAAATAGTAGACAACATGCAAAAAGCAGCAAGGCAGCAAGAGAAGAATTACGGGGGCAGATACAGGAAGTTTGACAGAGGCGACAATGTTATGGTAAGAGATTATCGTAAGGTTAATGTTAAGAGTTGGGTCAAGGCTGTGATACATAGGAAAATTGGCAAGTCAGTATATTTGTGTTGTTTGGAAAGCGGAGAAACGTGGAAGAGACATGTGAACCAGATATGGAAACGCCAAAACAACGGAAGAAGAGACTGGGGTGAGAGAGAGTCAGGTGATGCAGAATCCAGGAATGACATAACTAATGCAGTTAGTAAAATTGCATTAAAGCCACAAGAACCGACATCGGCACCCACACCGAGCGTGGAGGTTATAAAGATCGCACCAACATTGGTGAATGTAAACAATGGTACAGTAGCACGTAGCCATGACTTGAGTAATGCTGTGTTTGACACACTTGTTGTAAGTAATAATGTTTGTACACCAGGTAATAACACAGTTGCAAACACAAATGAGACTGTAATAGCGGATAGTATAGGTGATAAGGACATATCTCGCATAGCAAAGGTTAGGTCAAATAATGTAAATATTTGTTGTAGGAAACGAGAGGACAAGGTAGACACAGAAGATGCAGAGGGAACTGGTGACAAGGGGAAGAAATTGATATCTAGACCGCAACGTGACAAAAGACTGCCACGCAGGTTGAGGGATTACGTAATGGAACTGGTTTGATCAATGCCACTACAAAGTTGGCATTTTCAAATCCTATGTAGTAATCAGTTAACGGCACAGGACCTTAAGCGGTTGCGCCATTGCCACCAGGTCTCTAGCATCGCAAGGTTTTGCTCTTAGTGGTTTGAAATTGTATAAAGTGTTGTTAAGATTTAAAGGATGTAAAAAGACGAATGTTTATTGCTATTGGATGTTACAGTAACAGGTGCACACCCGGTTAAGCGTTTGAAACTACAGATGTTTGAACACTTAAGGAAGGAGGTGTGGTGTGTTGGCAACAATGTAAAAACGTAGCTGCATCAGCGGAAGTGGTCACGTGGCACCGGCAGCCAAGGACGAGGACTCGTCCTTGCGCAGAGGCAG
>NW_019424055.1:0-2259 GCF_000390285.2 Anoplophora glabripennis | reverse complement strand
GCAAAAAATTGAAAAAAAAAATTGTTTAGTCTTATTTCTTAGAATTTCGCGATGACTATCGCTCCTAAAAATGTTGAGCTAAGAAATCTGGAAACTAGACATTCGGCGCTTTAAAATGCTTTTTTTAAAACCTTGATACGATCATTTTTAACTGAGATACAGCATTCTGAAAAATCACTAAAAATTCGAAAAATTTTTTTGCTCCCTTAATTTTTTGCAGAAGTGTATTATATATGATTCTTACCTTTAATAGTTTTTGAGACATTGCCTAATTATTATTATCATGTAAGATCGCCCTAAAATACAACAAAAAAATAAGCAATGGAATTTCATTAAAAATTTATGAACAATTTCATCGAATTTTATATTAAAAGTACTGATTACTTTGTAGTTATTAATTTGATAAAGAAAACTAGTAACAATAATAAAAAATGATTCAGCACTACGAGAATCAGACAGTCTAGATACTTTTTCTCTCAAAGTGACCTTTAACGTAAAGACCGTTTATAAGGGCATGGCTCCGACATTTCGAGAGGTCAGCGCAGGCCCCTATGATCATTTTCTCCGAAAAGAAACATTTCGATAAGGCTATTTATAATAATATCGGATAGTGACCACGATGGTGGCCAAATTAGGAGAATTATACCGTATAAAGTACGTGGTGACACGAGTGGTAATCGCTCGTAATTGTTTGACAATGCCAGCAGACTAGTCTATTTTATAGTTCCCACGCTTCTGCTCAAGACATCTGTTAAACACTACAAGTGGTTCTTCGATGGGGCATATGCATATTTTCATATCCACACGAGAAATATGAATCTAAAACAGATATAAATCTACCCTAACACACCTCCGAAAGACGTTTACTGTCTCATTTTACGGCTTCACCGGAATTTGAAATAACATGGAAAAAAATATGAAATATATACCGTTATACCTAAGTAACTCGTTTTAATAAATCGGTGTAATTAATTAGATTTTATATAACAATATGTTGAAATAAATATCTTCATAATTGTAAATATATGATGAATATATTACCTTATATTTGTAGTTTTGCTGTTATTTATATTATTTGGAGATATATTTTACTGATTTACTACAATTGATTGCAATGAAATGTAGACATCGCTAAAAATAATTGGCAGAACAACAGCATTTATGATTTTAATTAATTGTGCTTATGTTTACTCAAAATTAGGACATTTTAATTGATTCAAATGATTCAAATCTACTTAATTTATCTTCTTTCTTAAACATCGCTATATTCGTTTTTAATTCCAAATAAGTGCATTAAATTTTATATCGGGTACATAATTTTTTTTAAGAAAATGGTTCATTATTATTTTGCTACAATCTGTAATTCTGAATGAAATTATTGATCAATTAAAATAATATTGTTAAAAAAGCATTACAGTAAATATTAGACATATTTATGAAACTTCTAACCATTGAATACAGTAAATAAATCTATGCCCAGTCATATAACTACAAGGAGTTTTATCTTTAATAGATGTTCTGTGACTTTTCTGTGTCCTTGTACTGCGGTTGGCTCGTCTGGTATTTTGACATTTTAATAAAAATCGAGAATACAAAAAAAAATACAAAAACAAAATATCAAGGCTTTTGATTTAAAAACACAATCGTTCAGTTTATGGCATGTTGAAATATAATTATTTAAGCAATTATTGTATAAAGCTTGTCCATTTTTTTCATCTTTTCTTTCAAGGCAGTGTACACGAGATAATTAAAGCTACAATAAAATCACGAAGTTGGTTTAAGTATTGCTACATTATTTATGTTATCTGGAAAATATTCTACTCTTGATTTATACACAGATACAAATATTGTTAGTATATTATATGTAAGTAGCAGTACGAAAAAATAAAATATTTGCAAGTTTACTTACTTGACTGAACAATCATTTGCATGATTAAGTCAGTCATGAGAAAAATATTTCTCGAAGATAAGAACGAATCACTACAATAAATGTGATTCAATAAAAACATAGCATACCTAGATATATGTACAAACACGATCGTCTTGAATACAAGGAGTCTAAAAAAGTTCCAGCGAATACATATCCTAAAGACCTAATTTACCAGATAAAGGATATTGAAGTTTTTGAAAAATATAACATCTATATCACAAAAGTAAATATTTCCCAGTTATATTTAATTATATTTACTAGAGTGATTTTTTCCGGAATTTCCGTGGTAGGAAACCTATTCAAATCATTATATCGTAATTGTTCTTTTT
>NW_019424054.1:0-2255 GCF_000390285.2 Anoplophora glabripennis | reverse complement strand
CAATTTCCGAACTTCTGACGGATTGCTTTTCTGTGTCCGACTCGTATTCTTACTTACGTCCACCCACTTCCTTCCTAACCTCATTGGGTTACAAGAAAATGCACTCGCCCGACTGCATGAGCGGGAAAGTGTATTTGTTTCGGTAATTCAACGAGGCTGCCATCTAATCGTCGAACTATAAGCATCCGGGAAAGTTGACCTTAGGGTTTATCGATGAAGATGTAAATTGAGTATAGCTCACACTTTTATTTATTGTAACACAACAAATTTGGTGTTAAAATTTGAAAAAAAAAATTAAAGATTTTATTTACAAAAAATGCCTCTTGTTGATTTGTGATATGATGAACAATTTTATGCACGCTTCTGGACAAATTTAAGTGTGAGTCCAAATTGTTCACAAGTCAGCAAACATTCTTACGAGATAGGTCTTATGAAAATAAATTAACAAAAGTATTAGCATGCATTAGAACGCGTTCAATTTGAGATACATGGGTATTGAAACATTGATAAAACCTTTTTAAGGTGTCCCCATAAAAAGAAATTCAAAGGATTGAAATAGGGTGAACGAGGAGACCTTGTTTGCGGTTATGCTCTTTCGATCCAAAAACTGACGTGCAAGATTGAAATGTGGTGAAGCACCAAAGTGCATACGATCACATACGATTTTTTTGTCCTAATGGAACTTTCTCCAAAAGTTCAGGTAGTACGTATTCTAAAAACCGTTGGTACCTATTGTTAATTAACATCCTGTGATTTTAGTGTTACTAAATCTAGAGCCAAAGGCTTTTCTAAAGTTGGCCTATGTAGTTATAGTTTCAACTGTCGTTATAAGCTTCATATGGATGGTCTTTGCAAACTTTTGTTATTGTGGTAAACCTTAATCCAGGGAATGTATTGATCCATAATCTTCAAAAAGCGTTACCTGTGGTGAACTGTAGAATTTCTCAAGTGTCTTTCCCTACTTGTATGAAGATAGAAAGATGCCATTACACAATTTGATACCTTTTTTTTTAAATCAAATTGCTCTACAATAGGCATGATGACAGTAACCAAGAATCACTAAAATTATGTATTTATCTAATGAAATATGATTCACGGATTATGAAAAACGTAATTATTTTTATATTATGAGCGAGATTGATAATATTTTTGATAAAATAAAACTACAAAATACAGCAAACCGTCATGAAAGGTTGAACACCAAACAGAACGATTTACGTCACATCTATGTTAAATGTCATTTTGTGTCATTTGTACTTCGAAAATATCCGCAGTATTTTATAGGGTAAATAAAATGCATATATGGTAACTTGGATATTATGGTAACTCTGTATTTTTATTTAACTAATGAATCTTGCAACGCAAAATATTAGCACCTTATGTTTACTGTTGAGAAGATTCATTTGTCCACCGAAAGCAATTACTTCAGAAAAATCTTGCCTACTGATTGACACATTTTCTGTTCTGGAATTGGAGAAAAATTTTAATTTATATGTTATGACATTTATGTTTTTATTATCTTTGCCACCGATGTTGAAGATATGACAATGACTTTTGGAAACGTTCCTCTATTGCAGCAAATTGTTGACCTCTTTAAAAAAATCCAGGCTCTGCTTCCTCCACTACACATAAAACTTGAACTAATGAAACAAATCTTTAAGGCTTTGAACAAAGAAGGTGAATGTTATATGGGTACAAATCCCGAAGTCATCAATGCTAAACTGAATGAGGATATATTAAAATTCGTAAAATATTCCGTGCTTTGGTCAATTCAGTGCACTTTATCGAAAATGGTAGGTGGTGGTGTCAAATTGTCTTCAGATTCGTATTTAGCGGATCCGGAATTGTGGCGGTAGGGTTATAGAATTCAGTATACCAACTAACTTCTCTCATGACGTTGTCATCCTTAATCATATTTCATCAGGATTTGACAGATATTTTCTCGAAAATGGTGGATGCTGGCGCTAAACCATTAGGTAGCACACGTAGCCTAAAGAGTAGGCGTTTCCAGCAATATTGGCAGCAAGGAGTCTTGTCTGTGGAGTGCATACCTAGATTTTTGGAATCAAAGAATACTTTATGATTTAATTTGATAGGATTTACTTAGGATTTTCTTTAAATTGGCGGCATAATACCCTAACAATAGAATAAAATTATAGGTTTGTTTGTTTCATAGCTATGTTGCTTCTGACAAAGTACATTTTACTTGTCAAATTCAGTAGCTTGTTTTCTTTTGTTGTGGAAAGAGTGATATA
>NW_019424053.1:0-2257 GCF_000390285.2 Anoplophora glabripennis | reverse complement strand
TGTACATCCAAATTTTTTTGCATGAGTTCTGAATTACCCTATATAGGAAAAACAACAGAGCGTTTGACTCGCCTGCTAACTAGGCTCTTCAAGTTAACCGCTCATAAAAGATTTCTTGTAGTACACCTCTGGGGATAAACATTATCAAGAATAAATATAGCTGATTTAAAAATCTGCACTGGACTATGCAGTCTTGGATCTATTATTAGATATGACGTATTAGATAGCAATTTAAGCTTTTACAATAATTTAAAATACCTCACATTTCAATTTTGAAAACCAAGATCTGTAATCTAAGCGACATTTTGAATATGTACCTATATTCAAAGATAGTTTGGGCTCAAAAGCGATTCCGCACACATTATACCATTACAATATTATCTGACGACTATACATATGACATTACGTTTACCGATATTAAAGGATGATTGATAAAAATAGTACATAACATGTTAATTAAATGAAGGTTTTTCTAAAATTTTGCGATTCTGATGAGAATCAATTGTGCAAAATATCTTTAAGTCATCTGCATATAAAAGAAATCTTACATCAAGTCTGGTAGCGATATCTAAAATACTGATGAGTATTAGCCCAATAATTGAGCCTTGAGGGACCCTTGAAGTCTGCGAAAACATTCTAAACCTGTGACCATGGATTTGTGTTCTCAAGAGTCTTTTTGGCTCTTTTTGTTACGCGACAATTTATAACAATTTTGCTATTGATTATGAAAAGTTTATTTTAAATATTTATCAATTATTTTTTGATGTTATTTGTTGACAATGGCGACGAGCGGTAGTGTTTCTATCGTTTCAGTGTGTAAGCGATGTAAGGTGAAACCCGTAAACGGTTTAAGGTGTTTAAAATGTGAAAACTACTTTCATCTGAGTTGTGCGAAATTACTTAATGTTAAATTCATTGATGACAAAACAGTATTATGCTGTGAAATTACGATGAACAGTGGAGATGATGACACATTCTTTGATGCAGTGGTGGAAGTCGGTGGAATAGAAAAGAAGGTGGATGTTGATATTTTCAAGTATGTTGTAAGACAAAAAGACACTATTATACGTGAACTTAATGAAAAAATCCTTATTTTATACAATCAAATTGAGCTACTGAATAAATTTCAAAATGAATCAGAATCTAGAAACAAAAAGTCAGTCGAACTACAAAAACAGGAATGTACAAAGGCTGATAAGACATCTGAAACAAAAAAGTCAATCCATAAACAACAAGAGACCGCTTCGAAAAAAACCCAGAGTAAACATCTAAGAACTAATGATAAAGTATTAAATAAAAATATATCAACAGCTGTTCAGCAGGTACATACTAAAATGATAGCTGAGAAATATATCAATATAAATAGCGACTTAAATAATGTACAAAACAACCCCAAAAACAATTATGAATGGAAGGAGGCTGCTAAAAAAACGGCAAAGACGTAATCCTGTACTGGTAGGACAAAATGATAATGTCTGCTCGGATTCGTTGTCAGTGAGAGGTGTTCCGAAGACAGTTGCATTGCACGTGTATAGAATAGATCCAAAAATGAATGCTGATGATATGACATCGTTTCTGAAATTTCATTTTCCAGAAGTTATATGTGAAGCAATATCTCCAAGGTGCCCAGAACTTTATTCTTCATTTAAGATAACAATATTTGAGAGGATTTTCAAGAAAGCTATGGATGCATCCATATGGCCACAGGACGCTTGTATTCGACGTTTTTTCTTTCCCAGGAAGAAGATAACCATGGAAACGTGATATTCTGTCCGGATCTTTTAACGCTAAATATACAAAGTTTGAATTGTGCTAAAATTAATAATTTAGTATTGGAGCTTGAATGTTACAGCAAAATCAGATTCATTTGCTTAACGGAAACCTGGGCCAATCATAAGTACTTGAAGGGCATGCATTTTGATTGTTTTACACTTAGGGCCAGTTATAGCCGTATATTATTTAAATCTGGGGGTGTAGGGATCTGGATTAAAAAAGAAATCAATTCAAAGCGCATAGATTTGGATAAATTTTGTATAGATAAGGTCTTTGAAATATGTGGTGTGTCTGTAGATCTAAATAATTTAACTAAATGTATAATATTGTGTTGTTATCGATCCCCGTCCGGTATTTTGGATATATTTTTAAATAGGTTTGAAGATGTTTTAAATTATATTTATAAGCCGAATATAAAAATCATTATATGTGGTGATTTTAATATTAATTGTAGTAGAGAGGAAAACAATGAATTTTGTAAACT
>NW_019424052.1:0-2402 GCF_000390285.2 Anoplophora glabripennis | reverse complement strand
ATATTTACATGATGGGGTTCTCCCTTATTAGCCAGCTGTATACTTAAATACTGAATTTATTTATTGGTGCATAGATCACTGCGGATTAGTTCCATGGTCTTCTGCTTCCCCTAACTTAAATTCTTTAAACTTTTATTTTTGTGAATATATAAAAAATTTGGTGTATGATGAGAAGAAAGAAGAAAAATATTGTCATGAAAATTCACACAATTGTTTCTAAAATGTTTGTAAATTAGATATTTAAATTGTGATTATTTTCACAATTGTGAAATTATTACCGACAAATTGCAGATTCTCTCAAATTTTCAAACACTATTGTATGAAAGTGTTTGAAATTTGATATAATTTGGGTCTGTCACCAATGATGTGTAATGATGTTGAAGAACTATNAATACGGGGTCTGTTCAGAAAATAACCGTACTCTATTATTAATTTTATATATTATTAGTCCTTGCCTCCTTCAAAGTACTCCCCTCCCCTACTTATAAACTTTTCCAGCGGTGTTTCCATTTCGCGAAACAGTCCTGAACAGCTTCATTTGAAATGATCTTTAAAGTCTGACGAATTTTCTTTGATGTCATCAATAGTCTGAAGACGGTATTGTTTCAGCACTGATATTATAATTTCTGAAATAAGAAAAAATCGCAAGGAGCCAGGTCTGGCGAGTGAGGTGGGTGAGGGAGGACAGTAATCTCATTTTAGGCACAAAACTGACGAGTTGACAAAGCTGAGTGTGCGGGTGCATTGTCATAGTGCAAAAACCATGAGAGTAACAGGGTTCACTGTTTCACCTTAAGGCAATAATTCAAAATGCACAATTCCATTAAAGTCAACAAAAACACTGTGGGCATCACTTTGCCATTGGATTGAGACTGACATGCTTTCTTGGGGTGTGGAGATTATTTGTCAGTCCATTGTGATGATTAAACTTCTGTCTCAATGTCGTATCCGTAAACCTAGATTTCGTCTTCCTTTATTATCATGTGACCGAATGTTTCATCGCCAAAGGAGTTGCCATACGATTTTGTTTCTGTGGTTCGGTCATCAAACGAGGAACAANAGATTCTCTCAAATTTTCAAACACTATTGTATGAAAGTGTTTGAAGTTTGATATAATTTGGGTCTGTCACCAATGATGTGTAATGATGTTGAAGAACTATTACTGATGGTTGCAGCTGCATCATAAACAACGGTAGAAAATTTTTGTAAATGTACGAGCTGTACGAGTTTGCTAATCTGTCTGCAGGTGGCAGCATCAAACATTTAACCTACTGTGGTTATTGTGTGAGAATACCTCACCTTTTTTTAAGTAAGATCAATGTTTATGCTTTTTTTTCTTTTCTTACGTGATCTGGTTTAATGTGAAAATATAAAGTTTCCCTTAAGTTTGTAAATACCATGTATAGTATCATACTTTATATATTTTCATACATGTTGAGTTGTGTAGAATACGGGGTCTGTTCAGAAAATAACCGTACTCTATTATTAATTTTATATATTATTAGTCCTTGCCTCCTTCAAAGTACTCCCCTCCCCTACTTATAAACTTTTCCAGCGGTGTTTCCATTTCGCGAAACAGTCCTGAACAGCTTCATTTGAAATGATCTTTAAAGTCTGACGAATTTTCTTTGATGTCATCAATAGTCTGAAGACGGTATTGTTTCAGCACTGATATTATAATTTCTGAAATAAGAAAAAATCGCAAGGAGCCAGGTCTGGCGAGTGAGGTGGGTGAGGGAGGACAGTAATCTCATTTTAGGCACAAAACTGACGAGTTGACAAAGCTGAGTGTGCGGGTGCATTGTCATAGTGCAAAAACCATGAGAGTAACAGGGTTCACTGTTTCACCTTAAGGCAATAATTCAAAATGCACAATTCCATTAAAGTCAACAAAAACACTGTGGGCATCACTTTGCCATTGGATTGAGACTGACATGCTTTCTTGGGGTGTGGAGATTATTTGTCAGTCCATTGTGATGATTAAACTTCTGTCTCAATGTCGTATCCGTAAACCTAGATTTCGTCTTCCTTTATTATCATGTGACCGAATGTTTCATCGCCAAAGGAGTTGCCATACGATTTTGTTTCTGTGGTTCGGTCATCAAACGAGGAACAAATGTTGCTACAACTCGAATTGTACCCTCTTCTACAATTTCTCTGACAGTTAATTGGCGATTTGCACGCACCAGATCATTGACTTTCTGATTGTGGGTGTTATCAGTTGAAGTCGAAGGCCTTCCTGGTCGACGATCATCTTCAATTGCCCGACGACCATTTTTAAATCGTGAAAACCGTTGTTTCAAAAATTGAAACGTTTCCGTGAAAGCTTTCCCCAGTTTCATGCATAATTTTAATTTTAATAATAATAAGTTTTAATATTGTTAATTGAGTATGTTAAATTT
>NW_019424051.1:0-2313 GCF_000390285.2 Anoplophora glabripennis | reverse complement strand
CCTATTTAATTTTTTAACAGTTTGGGTCACATATTATACATATGTGATGTATAATACATGTGTTATGGTTTTTTTATCTCTTCTCAATCATAAACAATGCGTATTATAAATAACGTATAGGTTTAATGAGAAGCTTTCAAAGTGTTTCTTAAAGTAAGTAAGTAAAGTGAATTATTTTTAATTTAGCCATACTGATTGGTAGTCAATGAGTACATCTCTCATTAGTTACTCTGCAAATACTATTTATTATCTTGTCACTCTCCATGAATAAATAATAAAAGAATATCGCATTTGAAAAAATGTTAACGTTTTCCATTCTTTAACAACAAATAAACTCAAATAAACATTCACTGTATGTGTTAAATTGACAACAATAAACTGTTGACAGATTAGGTGCTTGTTTTGAAGTTCCACTAAAAATTTCACAACCATCCTCGCAAGAAATTATGCAATATCCGTTGACTGCACGAAAAACAGTAAATACCTTAAAAACCAGAAGAGATAGGTACAGGGAAATATTATACCATTCGAAAAATTGTTCATCAGGTTGCGCAAAAATATACAGTGTGTTTCATTTAAAAAAAATAAGTTAAGATGGTTTAAATTAGATTAAATTTGGCATTTAATTTCTACCACCCTGTATGAAATTAAGTCATTTTGAAATTATGGCAGGGAAGCTTAGAGTTTTAGTTATGTCCCCTATAAATTTTATCGCTCCAACTTTATTATTGTAAAATACACATCTTTTTGAATTAGGCAGTGCTTTCTTAATTTTTTTTGAAAAAAATTAAATATATCAAAAACGGTTAACTTTAAGAATAGGAAACCTTTATGAAAGTTCACCTAAAAATTGACGTAGAACCCAAAATTGCAATAATATACAGGGTGTTTCATTTAAAATAACGAAGATGATGTCAACTTCCGGTATAACCGGAAGCGATAGGTGGACGCCATTGTTTTAGTTGAGAAGGGCATGCCCGAAAACATTATTGCCCACATTTTCAAAATTAAAATCGAAGTAGTCTCTCAGCTATGACTAATGTCTCGTCACCGTGGGACACTGTATGTATAAGATCCCAAACTAGACAAAATATGAAATAAATCAAACACATTTTTTCTTAAGGATTGTAACCTTGATATACCTGTGTGCCCTTATTTAAATCCGAAATTTATTATTTACCGACTAAAAACGAATTCGTGCAGACAAAATAGGACTTGAAGTTTAACGTGGGAAAAGAAAAGTACACAATGCTCTTTGGTTTATTATTGACAGCCCTGTTACGTTAGATATAATGGCACATTGCCTAGAAAGGTAAAAATCGTGAGGCAGAAGATTTTCAAAAGCTGCAGAGCAAATGTAAAGAAANTAACCCTATAACCCCAGTAATCAAAAACCTCATAACCCTATAACCCAAAACCCCGTAACCCTACAACTCTTAAATGCGACCAAAAAATACTTTGTACGGAATTATGGGGATGTGAAGTTATGATATTAAATTGTACATGATTCGGAGTTATATTGTGACATGCAATTTTCTTATGTTACACTTCAGGATTATGGAGTTTATGGATTATGAGGTTATGAAGTGATGGAGGTGTAGAATTATGAAGTTAAAACTCTCCGAGATTGAGGTTTGAGTTTAGCTTGTAAGTTTTTTGTTTTTATTTTTGCTCATTTTGTACAGTTGTATTGGGCTACTGGGCAATAAATCACAGCAGACGACAAGTTCCATAAATTGCCCAGCAGTGCAGTGCAGCAACGTGGAATTTGGTGTGAATCAGATTTTAATTTATTATAGGCACCTACTATCAACCATTCATATTACAATTGCGAAAATGAAAAATAAGAGGGATATTTTGTTTATTAATATTATCACAACATGGCATTTTGGAGACCTTTTGAAACGGAACAAAACAAAATTTACCACCAATATAATAAAATTGTTTGAGGACATAAATAAATAAAATATGTTGTTGGCCAAATGAATATGTAATAGAAATTTTCTACACATTATATACAAATTATTATAATTTTTTACTTTTAGCAGAAATTTTTTTTAGGGGCGCCTATGAAACTCATTAAATTTTATTACCAGACATTTTTTGCATGTTCAACTGACTTCGGAAAGACTATAGTAATGAGTATTATGCTTAGTACCTGATAACCTATTTCTACCTACTATTAACATTGAGTACTACATTTCGCCCACTATGAATATCCTTAACCCAATTACTACAAAGGATACAATAAAAAAATATTAAGGAGTAGAAGGTCATCAATTGGAAATTAAAACAGTGCATATTTTTAAGATA
>NW_019424050.1:640-2261 GCF_000390285.2 Anoplophora glabripennis | reverse complement strand
CAGATGGCATGACGTAACATTCCTATTATTTGATAAGCTTTAGATTATTCAGTTATTAAATGTTTGAAATTATTTGTCTTTGTGGAAAACACTATTTATAGAATACGGCGCCCTTAATATGAAGAAAATTGTTTTGTTTAAAATAAAATTTGGCAAACCAGGTTGTTTTTGTTGGCTTTTAAAAAAATGTTCAAGGTTGTTCCGTTTAAAGATTTTATTTAATTACTTGTGTGTATTTTAAAATATATCAATCAAACGTCATTATTAGGAAAACCGCTGATTTTAGAAATATAGTATGTTATACAAAAAGTGTTCAGAATTTACCGTACAATCCAAAAATGGCACAATATACAGGGTGTTTCATTAAAAAAAATCAATGATGACTGCATATGTTGTTCTTGAGACATCCTGTATACAATTTTCTTAGGTCAAAAAGTCCGCAACTAAAATTCTGAAAATCTGAATTTTAAATGAATTTGTTCCTTTCATCATAAACGTACTGTATTTTTCCTAGCTTAATTAAGATAATTATATCACTTAGTTTAATCATAACAAAAGAATATGGGGTATTTCATTTACATATATTTTATACAGGGTGCCTTAGGAATAAGTACCATAATTTTAACCAAGCTTTGACTCATCAAAAGCGACAATTTTTGATTAGTAATTCTTTCCGAATCTCTTAGTTTCTAAAAAATTTTAAAACTTTAAATTTTTGGTACCCGCAACTAAAACATACGTAAAAACGATTAGTAGAGGAAATTATAGCCTAAAATTTTGAGATAATAAATCTTTCTACAAAATATTCACAAACGTCATTTAGATATTTCTTTAATTCCTACGCAGTTCGTCAGCTTATTTTTAATCAACATATTTTAAATAAATTCAACAGAAAATTATAAAAAAATATCACTTCATCTTTTTTTTCTGTCTTCTTCTTTTCGCTTTTTTCTTCTTCATCTTCCTTCTTCTCTGTTTACCCATGCCTCGAGGCTTATTTTTAATCAACATATTTTAAATAAATTTAACAGAAAATTATAAAAAAATATCACTTCATCTTTTTTTCTGTCTTCTTCTTTTCGCTTTTTTCTTCTTCATCTTCCTTCTTCTCTGTTGACCCATGCCTTGAGGCTTATTTTTAATCAACATATTTTAAATTAATTTAACAGAAAATTATAAAAAAATATCACTTCATCTTTTTTTTCTGTCTTCTTCTTTTCGCTTTTTTCTTCTTCATCTTCCTTCTTCTCTGTTGACCCATGCCTCGAGGCTTATTTTTAATCAACATATTTTAAATTAATTTAACAGAAAATTATAAAAAAATATCACTTCATCTTTTTTTTCTGTCTTCTTCTTTTCGCTTTTTTCTTCTTCATCTTCCTTCTTCTCTGTTGACCCATGCCTCGAGGCTTATTTTTAATCAACATATTTTAAATTAATTTAACAGAAAATTATAAAAAAATATCACTTCATCTTTTTTTTCTGTCTTCTTCTTTTCGCTTTTTTCTTCTTCATCTTCCTTCTTCTCTGTTGACCCATGCCTCGAGGCTTATTTTTAATCAACATATTTTAAATTAATTTAACAGAAAATTATAAAAAAATATCACTTCATCTTTTTTTT
>NW_019424050.1:0-533 GCF_000390285.2 Anoplophora glabripennis | reverse complement strand
TTTTTTTCTGTCTTCTTCTTTTCGCTTTTTTCTTCTTCATCTTCCTTCTTCTCTGTTGACCCATGCCCCGAGGCTTATTTTTAATCAACATATTTTAAATTAATTTAACAGAAAATTATAAAAAAATATCACTTCATCTTTTTTTTCTGTCTTCTTCTTTTCGCTTTTTTCTTCTTCATCTTCCTTCTTCTCTGTTGACCCATGCCCCGAGGCTTATTTTTAATCAACATATTTTAAATTAATTTAACAGAAAATTATAAAAAAATATCACTTCATCTTTTTTTTCTGTCTTCTTCTTTTCGCTTTTTTCTTCTCTCGAGGCTTATTTTTAATCAACATATTTTAAATTAATTTAACAGAAAATTATAAAAAAATATCACTTCATCTTTTTTTTCTGTCTTCTTCATTTCGCTTTTTTCTTCTTCATCTTCCTTCTTCTCTGTTGACCCATGCCTCGAGGCTTATTTTTAATCAACATATTTTAAATTAATTTAACAGAAAATTATAAAAAAATATCACTTCATCTTTTTTTT
>NW_019424049.1:0-2263 GCF_000390285.2 Anoplophora glabripennis | reverse complement strand
CGAATATAGGTTCTCAAACGTTTTGTTTTTGAAATATAGATGCATCACAATTAAAAAATTCTAGGGATTAGAGACGCCGTAGTTCTAAAAAAGTAATAGGTTGTTGAATAAGTTCTCGCTGTTTTTTCATGAGAATTAATGCTTTTTTAAACAAAAATGTAAAAAACGTGTCACTATAAGTATTGTCCATTGCTAGCCACAATTTTTTCTCATCTTTCTGGTAGCATTCCACGTCGACACGTTCTTTGAGACTATTCAAGAGTCGACTCATTTTTTGGCATCTTCATGAGAATGGAGGTGTTGCTCAACCAAGCAATGTATGTACCACTGGTCGTAACAAGTGATAATCGGAAGGGGCAATGTTTGGTGAATATGGCGTGTAGGGTAAGACTTCCTATTTAAGCGTCTCCAAGTAAGTTTTCACCGGTATTGTGGTCACTGGTAACTGTGGTCGAGAATTGTCATGCTGCAAAATCACTTTGTCATGTCTCCGCTTGTATAACAGCCGTTTTTCCTCAATATTCGGCTCAAACGCATCAATTGTAGTCGATATAATATCCTGTGATGGTTTCATTCGGTTTGAGTAGCTCATAATAAACTACACTCAGCAGAACAGAAGCTTGGAATTAGGGATATTCAGCTTTGCCGACGATGTTAACGTATGACCGAGCATGCCCCACAATTTTCTACACTTAGCATCATCGTAGAGTATCCATTTTTCATCGCCGGTTACGATACGATGCAAAAATCGTTTCCTTTTCTGCCGTTGAAGCACCTCTTCACACTTGCAATTATACTATTCGACGTCTCTCGGCTTCAACTCGTACGGCACCCAATTTCCTTGCTTTTGAATCATTCTTAATGCTTTCAGACGTTTCGAAACTTGTATGATCAATTCCTAATGATTCTAGAAGCTGAGCTAGCGCCCGAGATGAGTCTCGGGCGTTCTTTATCTTCAACATTAAAATCATTACTTTTGACGCCTCTAAACCAACCTCTAAGTAATATTTTTTATCTAATACTTTATTTATTTAACTCCTAAGCTCTATTTAAGGCAAAAAGAGCGAATTCCCGAGCGGCTTTTGCCTGACCCTGAGACAATTTATTTATAACGCGGTTTTGCACACCTTGTTAGTTGTTCAGAGCAATTTAATTTCAACTCTTTGACATTTTTATATTTCGACGCATTTTTTTAGTCAGTTAGAACTTATATCCATCAGTGGCGGTTTTACCATAAAAGCTGCGGAGCTGCAGAACACATACAATTTTATGTATTTAATCAAATGTACTACTAAAATAAAACTAGGAGCTTATATTATTATTTATTAAGACGCGAGCTACGCTCCTTGATATATGCAACCTTATATACAAAATGTGTGTACAGCGAACAGTTAGATGCATCCTTTGTTTTTATTGGCTAATCAGGCACGTGACCCAGTGCACTTTTATATGGGCTTATGTGGCTGCAACAACGACAGCCACTGCTGCAGTAAATTCAGTAATATTTCCTACGTGGTATGTGGTGGTTTATTTCTGCGAGCGGCACGTGTGAATATTTTCGTTTAGGCGACTGCGGATATTATAGTTATTAAAATGAATAGCGTTCCGTTTTTACAAAAAACTTTATTTGGTCCTCCGCCTTATGAGGAGAAACTAAAAATAAAAAAATTAGGTAGGCCAACACCACAATTAAAGATTGAAGTTAGTGGAACAAGCCGAAGTAAAAGTTATAAAAAATAATTTTACAATAATGTATACACAAAAGCAGAGTGGGTGTACGGGTGTGATATAAAAAATTCACTGTTTTGTTTCCGTGTTTACTTTTCGGTGGAGATAAAGCATGGACAATATACGGCGTGAAAAGTTTAAGTCATTTAAGTCATTAGGTAAAATAAACATAAGAAGTCAGTTAGATTCTGCATATTGGGATAATATACGGAAACACAATGTAGAGGTAACGAAAAATCGTTATGTATTCTCTAAAATCATAGATTGCATAAAATTTTGCGGAGCTTTCGAATTAGCACTTCGCGGACACGAGACAAAAAATTCGGACAACTCTGGTGTATTTCGTGGACTCATAAATTTTAGTGCATATCTTGACGACATATTAAAAGAACATCTAGCCACATGGACATGATCGGGATTTTCTGTGATTGTACCGGGAATTAGCTGTATGGTCGCGGATTTCGGATTTGCACGTATAACTCCCGGAATATAATATATGTACTGTACAGTTTTTCACAAAATAACTTTATTTTAT
>NW_019424048.1:0-2269 GCF_000390285.2 Anoplophora glabripennis | reverse complement strand
AGAGGTTACTAATGCCTTATTTTCAAGTTACTGCACGATGCTATGTAAATTAGGTGGTATAGAATTTCAATGTTGAAATCCTTAGACTTTAGACCCCTAATATACAGGGTGCAACAATTTGAAAACTATGTTTTTTTCTCTGATCTTAGTAAGAGAGAAATTGAGAATTTCTCGGAATTTATAGAGGGATGAAAATAAGGTTAGTAGCGTTTTTACAAATGACATAATTCATTTATTAAAGGAAATGTAAAATACTAAGCTATGTAGGTAAAACCACGGGTAATTTTCGATGTATAAATTCTATAAGACCCAGAGATATGCTGAAAAAATTAAAACAAAAAACTAATATTTAAAAATAAATTATTTAATGCTTCACTGTTCACCTGACGGAAGCAGAGGTTATTGAAGCGAGCACTTACACTTAAAAAAATATTCATGTGGCAACAAACAAAAAACAAAAAAAAAAAATTTTTAATAATTAATAAAACAAACATTTTTTTTAGCTAGCATTAATTTTTATAACAATTTCTAAGACTAGAATAGACTACCTATTGATATGGAAAAAAATAACAGGTACACCCCACATTTTGATAGTTTGGTGGTTTTAATTCTTTATTTGTTGTCCCAGGGAGATGCAATAAAGTAATTTTTATTTTCTTTTCTCCAAAGAGGAAGCAAGATAAAAATTCAAGAGACAAAAAAGTTGTATTTTTAGTTGCTTAATGCGAAAAATTTATAAAAGTTTTAAAAAAGTCAGTGGTGTACATTTTTTTTTGTTAAAAATGTTAACCTTAACCAACATTTAATGATGGACTTAATAGTTTTAATCTAGTTTGGGTTAAATTAGCCTCTTTCTACCATAAATAATACTGCCAAATTTCAACAAAATCTGCTAAAGGATTATTAAGACTTTTTAGAACAATTTTCTATTTTTAAAGTTTGACACCCTGTATCTTGAAAACGGTGCATTACCGGACTTAAGTTTATATATACACTTTTCGTCTTAGAATCACTCAAAGATTCACCCCTTAAAGTTTGACCACGTACTTAAATAAGACCCTGTGTATACAGGGTGGTCCGTTTTCACCATTGGCATCTGGGGAACCGGAAGATATACAGGGTGGCTCAAATTAGAAAAAAGTTGCACCTTTTCAGGGTCATTAAAATAAACCAAACATATCAAAGACATACAGGGTGGGCCATTAGTGCGAGAAAGTAAAATAACTCTCTTGTTATTCGTAATACAGAAAAAAGTTTATATAAAAGTTGTACAGAATCAAAAAACCTAAAGGACAAAATTAATTTGAAACACACAGGGCGATGAGTAAAAACGGGACAAACCAAATATTACATTTTTTAAATGGAACACCCTGTATATTTTTAAACATGGATTTCTGAGAAAATTCTGTATATGGCTATATAAACAATTTATCATTTTAGTGCGGAGTTGCCATGTTATGTAGAAAATTCCTTGAATTTTGGAAAAAACATGACCTCGAAGAAGTTGTATTAAGTAACTTCCAACTATTAACACTTGGAGCAAAAATATTTGACATAGTTATAGGCAAATGTTAGGCAAAAAGTCCTATATTAGCTAATATCGATATTTTATACAGGGTATTTTTTATAATACGATCATTTTAAGAAAGTTCAAACTTGAATTTCTAAAATTTTTCAAATGGAATACCCTGTATTTTATTGTTCTGTTTTATTCACATATCAGTCCACTTCAAATTGAAAACGACCTAAAACCTAAACCTAAAAAAAAAACGACCAATAGGACCGAATTTAGCAATTTTTTTACAACTAAATTTGAAAAAATATATATATTTTTTTTTAACTAGAGAATACTTGATGTCCCTTCGAAGAAAATGAGCCCAAAAAGAATGTTTTAGTCATAACCCTGCCCCCGGAATAGTCATTTGAAAATGGGCTTGTTTTGCAAAAATAGGATAAATAAATGGAATTTTGCAAAAACTGACCGATCGAGCCCATCTTTTGCACATCTCTTAAGGATATAAAAATTCACATTTTGCGAAAGTTTGCTAAGATTTTATTAATTATTTAAAAAGTTATTAACAGTTAAAGAAAAAACATTTTTTTCGTTTAATTTTGCAATAAATGTTTTACTCGATTTTTTGTTTATAAAGCAATTTTAACTTATAAAGTCTCATTTTAAAGACGGGTTTCTCTAGATCAAATCGTCTATTGAACATTTTCTGCTAAGATTAATAGTTTTTTTACAATAACGCGTAAAACGAAAAATGAC
>NW_019424047.1:0-2269 GCF_000390285.2 Anoplophora glabripennis | reverse complement strand
TTGGTAATTAATTCGAGAATGAAACTTAAAAAACCTGATTTATTAAGGGGATATTCAAACTCAGACTGATAACAATCTCTTACAATGACTATTTTTCCATACAAAGCACGATAACAAATTTATTAATCCCAACACATTAACCCTTGCAGAAAGAATTATTTATTTGATTTTAAATTTTTCAGTGGGGTGTGAAAATATTTAAAAAAAGATATTAACAATTAACAAAGGTATTAAGCTAATTCAAACAAATGAAGTCAAAGTAAGTAAAGAATCAAATGAAGTCAAACAATGTTCATCTATGCCAGAAATCAAAAGATAAGTAATCCTGCAAACAAGGCCCCTAACTGTTGATACTCCGGAAAACTACACCACAACAAAATAACCACTGACTAAATTATAAATTAATTATAATTATATTTGGGCGCATCATCATACCTGTTTCCTAGGTATCTAAGTATTCCTTAAAAATGTTGAATTTGTTTAAATTAGCTTTAAAATATAGTAAAAAATGTAAGAGCTATAGTAAAATGTAAAATACGTGTTTTCTATAACAAGTAACAAATTCAACAACAGTTAGTTAAGACGACAAATCAAAACATCCAAAATCTAATCCAAAATTTAATAAATGTATAAATATAAATAGATACATGTAAGGATTCATGTGAATGACTACACAAGATAAATTCAAATCCTAATATTCACATACTATTAACACAGAAAAAGTCGTCTGCCTAATATATTAAATTCTTCATGAATTCTTCATGTTAGCAAGTAGTGATACAGAATAATTAAATAACACTAAATTGAAACTCATTAAGAACATAATAAAATATGTGCTTAGGTGTGCCTATGCGTGTGAGGTTTTCCTGATTTAAGGAAATATTCTATAATCACGCCAATCTGGTGGTATAGGTTCTTCATTAGGCCATTAAATATAAGCATATTTTGCTATTCTTTGGTAGATGGTAATATGTTGAATAAGTTGTGTCGTGTATTCGAGGGGAGGTATTGTTATTTTGTTTCAAAATTTTATTCAATTTCAGTAATGATTACACTAATTTTTTGGCACCCTGTAGATATAGGCATTCCCTGAACATTTTCATTCCTCATGTCTTTTATGATATAACTACACAATCGAAAGAAATTCTTTTGAAAAATTTTAAAATTACATGTTCAATGACGTAAAGGAATTGAAATTTCAACTAACGGTGTAGGAAATGTACTTTAAAATTACTTATCTCGAGTGATGAATCTGTACAATTTATAAGATAATATTGACGTATGCGCTGTGTAAAAAGTTAGGAAAAAAAGAAAAAAACAAACTTAGGTCTATTAACCAAGCAATTAATTTTTCGTTTCAAAAAAATACCAGTTTTCGTAATCCCCGAATGCGTAATTTTACACACTTTCAAACTAGTGTTCACTAAATACATATACATACAGTTCGCGCGTAAAGTATGGAATAAATTCAGTAAAAACGAAACAAATTTTTTTTTTGGGAAAAATCCTCGAACAGGTCGATTTTTAATTTAAAAAATACATATTTTAGCATAATAGGCGATTTTCAACCGTCAATTGTTTTCCAGTAATGACGTCATCGACATTTTTTTTAAATAGCAACCCCTATTTTTTTTCTTGATTCTGAAAGATCGTTTCATTGTCGATCCGACAGTATTAAGTTGTTGCCATCTTACATAGGAAAGTTTTCGAGTAAATGACGATTGAATGTTAGAAAACCCAATTCAATTAAAATTAAGCAAAAACGTTATCAAATTTAGTTTTTCGAAATGCCTGAAGTTTTTTATGGATCACGTAGATGTAAATATTTACAAAGTGTCACTGTCATATCGACTTTCTAAGAATTGTAAGCAATATAAAAATTATTGTTAAATTTAAAGTATTATGGCACATTTAATTGTCACACAAAGAATTGAAATTTTAATTCTTCTTTTATCTTTCTTTAATCCAGATCGCCGTATCAGCCAATCAACAGTCAGTAAGATAGAATCTAAATTTAGAGAAACTGGCAATGTTGTAGATATTCCAAAACCTGGACGACCAAGCGTTAGTGAAGATCACAAACAGAACATTTTGATAAATATGGTAGATAATCCTCATAATACTTCACGATTGGTTGCATTAAACAATGAAATTAGTCAAACCACAGTACTACGTATCCTGAGGCAGAAAAAATATCATCCCTACAAAATTCAACTTGTACAGGAACTCAATGAAGACGATCCCGACCGCCGCTTACACTTTTGTGAAA
>NW_019424046.1:0-2285 GCF_000390285.2 Anoplophora glabripennis | reverse complement strand
TCACATATAGAAAGGCTCTCAAGCTATGAAACACTTTTTGAAAAATTCGAATCCGTCAATTAGGAGAGCTCTGGCGCTTGTTTAAACATTGGTCGAATTTTTGTACTTAGGGGTAAATGGTGTCATTTAAATTTATATACAGGGTCGGAAAGTCCCCATGGTTCATCGGCCGTTACGTGAGAGCGACAGAGTAAGCCATAGAAATCCGTGCGATAGAGAAAGATGGCTATAATGAAGTCGTCTAATAGTCACCGCCCATTTGAACCATTGGGACTTTCCGACCCTGTAGGTATTTTATCTTCTACTTAGCCTTTTCTTTGGTAATAATACTATATTGCAACATATTTTCTGTAAACATACAAGGTGTGGCGTCTTTAATGCAGAAAATTAAAAACCTAGAGTCTTGACAATAAATGAAGTAAAATGATATATGCTACCATAAGGCGATTATGAGTTTTGAGTATCAAAAATATTTTCCAAAAAATTACAAAAAGTGACAAAATGTTAATGCCGGTCCTGTTTAACATAGCGCAAAAAATATTGACCTAGTCCGCACTCCACACGCACCTGTGGAGTGTCAGCCAGTGTCAGTACGCTTTTGACTTGCAGGCGAATTGTTGCTAAATTGTGTCAAAAAGATCGCGCTTCTGCTGTTTAGACGTTAAGTGTTTATTAAAGTCGTTTCTTATTTTTTATTGTTTAAGTTATTGTTTTAACTAAATCGGCAATGGATAACGAGGACAACAATAATACGTTTACTACTATCGAACGATGACGGTAAGTTTGCATCTTTTTTGTTTGTCGTGATCCAACCTATCAGTTGCTAAAATAATAGTAGTCTTTTCTGTAACACCATGTACTTTGTTTCTACAAACCTCTTGTCTGGGATTGCACATTGCCATTTACAGTGAAATAACTAATTGAATTTTATGTTTATTTTTCCTTTTAATTAAAACGAGAGGATTGTATTAAACTGACCAAAATGATTTATTATGGCATTAAAACATTTTGTCTTTTATGTGTATTTCATACATTTTAATTTGGCAACACTGATTTGCGCAAAGGCTCGACTCTCTGTTAAGTTCGGTTCGGCAAGCGTGCGCTNAAAAAAGAATTTAAAATTTCGGTAGATTTTTCGCATATTTGCAAGTACAATTCTTAGAGAAAATTTTAAGCTCAAGATGGGTCACGTAAGTGCATTACTGCATGATTTATTGAAACTTGAAAAACATTTCTTTTTTTTGAAAACTCAATTTTTGCAAAAACTATAAAATATTTTGCAATTTTACAAAAACGCACTTATCCTACTTGCCAAGGACTACATATTCTGAAAGTTTCGTAAAAAAATCGTTTTTTCGTTCTAAAGATATAAATGTTTTAAAAAAATGCGATCTTTAGCCGTTTTTTTGCAATAACTAATACATTTGTTTATTGATTGACATCGAGCTTTGTTATAAAAAGTTCTACAACTTTTGTGTGAAACATTTTTTCTAAAAAGTATAGTTTTTTTTTTAAATGAAAAAACTGTATTTTTTTGCGAACTTTGGACGCTATTTTGAAAACGAAGCCCTAACATTCAGCTGGGGTAAAGTAGTCCACTCAATTCTAAGAAATTTTTCTTAATTTTTACGTATCTTTGTTTACTGAACTAAATCTTGGAAAAAAAGCGAGGTATTTTCAATAATTTGACTGGCCTATCAACCCTACAAGTAATTTCTTGTGTAACTCTTTTATAAGCCAATATGATAATTAAAAAAAACTGTTTTGGATAGCTTGGTTTATTTGAAATAATTAGATATCTTCTATTTTTTTAGTAAATAAGTAAATTATGTTTCAATACATATCCTTATCTACGTATGGGTATTAAACTGAAAATTTTGTAGTAGGCGGTTGTTCTTAATTTAGTGACTTTATTTTTAATATTTTCTTGTGATGATCCCATTCTTTTACTCAATATGCAAAACTACACTAATGCCGAACTGACCAATTTCCATCTAATCTATGATCTTGCCAATGGTAAATCTTTAGAAAGACCTTGAACTTACGCTGAAATGTTTCCTCAACATATTACTTGGAAGAGACATTCTGGATACCCCCGGATATGATGTTATGACGTCACATGGAGATTAGTGCTCTCAATAATGCTAACCTATTTATATAGCGTGGCTTTCATATGCATCCTTAAGTGACGTAAATTTCATCTTGTATTTAGTGTTTGAGACTGATCTGTATCAAACTTTTGATTCCTATGGTGAATATTAACATTATTGTCCATTAATATCGTC
>NW_019424045.1:0-2272 GCF_000390285.2 Anoplophora glabripennis | reverse complement strand
ATTTAACGACGTTCAGGTCTGTTAACCGAGCTAGTAACAGTTCGAAAATTAATCTTATATAAGATGGAAATATACAGGGTATTTCTTTAATGCGGAACGACCCATTTACTTTCCTTTTTCTTTATGTTCTTATTTTTTATGTATTGTTAGCGCTGTGATTATAGACCGATCAAAATAACTCATTTAGAGGGGAAAAAAAAAGAAAATTGTTACCTGGACTTTTATAAGTGGAAATGATAAAGGGGCTTATAATAAACGAAAAAAAAAATAAATAAATGCCTAAAAAGTATCCAATACAAAAGTTGTATATCATGCAAATATCTACAACTTTTGCAGAGGTAATTTTTTAACATAACCTCAAAATTTCCGAGAAAAATGCGAAAAAGAGTTTTGTTCTTATTTTTTGTTTTTTATTTCTTATTTCCGCAAAAATAGTTTAATTTTGACGAGACTTGATGAAAGTATACCTTTCTCTGTCTTAAATAACCTCAAATTATTTTAGATAAAAAAAAGTTTCTGAGATATTAATTTTTTCGGCCTGAAACACTTTTTTTTCAAATAAAAATTCTACTTAAAAAAATCATCGTACAGAGTTCTGCCGGTAATAATTTTTTTCGTTTTGACATATACTTTTTGGTGAAATAAAAAATTTGTAATCACAGTTCAAAGACATGCTCAAAAATGCAAAAAAGTAAAAAATGACTTGCAGCAATGAGTTTTTCAGTAATTGTTGATAATTTGTTTAAATTAAAACAAAATCAAAAACTGATTACACCATTCAATTGTACGGAAAAATACAAAAAAAACTGTCTCATTGTTTGACCCAAAACTATTTTTATACAGTATTGCTATAAACATAAGTCGAATAGTGAATAAATATAATAAATAATAATTTTTTTTTCCGTAGGATCGATTAGTGTACTTATTTTTTTTAAATTTTGATGAATTCATAGATATACAGTGTGTCCAAGATAAGGATGGGATATCATTAGGATCTAGGAAACGGTAAGAGATACGGGTTGGCTCAGATTAGAAGAAAGTTGTATTTTTTTATACCTAACAATATAAAATAAATTAGATATTTACAATGTCACTTTTTTCGCTCTATACAATGGTGTCAACGTTTTTGCAATCCGATGTTTCGTCTTCGAGGGGCCATCATCGGATTTTTAATGATAGCTAAAAACCTTTTGAAGCGATTACAATAGTAATATCATCTAATACAGAATTAAAAATGACTAGATTTTGTCATAAAAATAGCAGCGATATATTTAAAAAAATTAATCGAAGACGAAACGTCGGATTGTAAAAATGTTCACGCCGTTGGATAGAGCGAAAAAAATGGAAATGTAAATACCTATGCAATTTATTTAAAATTCGTTTTCAAATAAAGCCAGAAAAATAAATAAAACGATTTTGCAAAATTTCGGGTTTTCGGATTTCGCGTCAACAGTAGACTTTGCAGTTAATACTTTGTATTGCTGAAATCTCGAATCATCCTGAGATAATTTATCATTTGTACAGTGAGACAGTTTTTTTTTATTTTTTTCCGTAGAATTGAATGGTGTAATCAGTTTTTGAATGTTTTTTAATTTAAACAAATTATCAACAATAACTGAAAAATTCATTGTTGCGTCATTTTTTATTTTGTTTTTGCATTTTTGAGCATGTTTTTGAAATGTTATTACAGATTTTTTTATTTCACCAAAAAGTATATGTCAAAACGAAAAAAATTATTACCGGCACAACTCTGTACGATGATTTTTTTAAGTAGAATATTTCTTTGAAAAAAAGTGTTTCAGGCCGAAAAAAATGAATGTCAGAAACTTCTTGATTTTTTTTATCTAAAAGAAATTTGATGCTATTTAAGATAGAGTAAGGTGTATTTCACCATGTTTCGTCAAAATTAAATTATTTTTGGGGAAATGAGAAATAAAAAATGAAATATCAGAAAAAACCTGTTTTTCGAATTTTTCTCGGAAATTTTGAGGTTATGTTAAAAAGTGACCTCTACAAGAGTTGTAGATTTTTGCATGATCTACAACTTTTGTATTGGATACTTTTTTATTCGACGTCAACTTTCGCCAGAAATCCCAATGATACAATTTTTCATAACTTTTCAACCCCCCAAATCAACACTCCGCCGCCCCTGCTCACGCATTTATTTTTTTTAGGTTTATTATAAGTCCTATTACCATTTTCACTTATAAAAGTCCAGGTAACATTTTTTTCCCCCAAGTGTAATATGGTTGGCCTATTAGTATTGAGCGGT
>NW_019424044.1:1700-2639 GCF_000390285.2 Anoplophora glabripennis | reverse complement strand
CCGCTTTTTTCAATTGCTAATAATTAATGCAATTTTCATCGCAGACACTTGTAATTCAGGTTTTTTTAGGCTTTTTGCACCCTTAATAAGTGGTAAAAATTTCAGCCCAAAAGTTTCATTAGCTTGGCGTTGGCGGAATTTATTATCTAAGAAAATGCTATTTTCAATTCATTTTTCCCAAGCTCACAGGCGTTGTAGGGTTTCAATCATTAGTTGTTTTTGCACCTAAATAGTTCTATAATTAAGCCTTCGCTAATTTTAGTTGCAAAAGCATTTTTATCATGTGTCCTTTATGTAATTTAGTTTTAGAAGCCGCAGTCTCGTGTATTCAATAGTCTATTTAAATAACCACCAGTGTAACAAAAAAAAAGAAACACGTCTTTATGCTCTTTCCGAATATCATATCGGAATTTCAAAAAATACATACAGAGTGTGGTTTTCTAGACTTGCGCAAAAAATTAACAATTTTTGCAGTGCGGATCTGGATTTTTTTTGCTGTCATACATGCATACATGAAGTATCGTGAGTGCATTAACCCTACCAAATATGAACCCATTGTTCCATTCCCTACCAAAGTTACGACAAAGCAGTTTTGACCAAAAATCATAAATCACCCTGTATCTCAATAAAGAATGGCCAAGAAGCTATTTCCATAGTCGATCCTAGTTACCCTAGATGTCCTCTATCTCCCATTAAGCTATGTCCCTGTCGTGATGCAACACCCTGTGTACAGGGTGTCTCATAATTAGCTGCCAACCCTGAACAGGCTGATTCTATGATCAAAACTAAATAAAAAAGTTCATATGAACATGGGTCCGGAAATGCTTCCTAAGGGCACAGGGACCCATTGAAGAGGGAGGAATGGAAATCATTTTTTTGCAATATCTCTCAATCGCGTTGTGATAAATGAATGAAATTTGGTATACACAGCTAAATTTT
>NW_019424044.1:0-674 GCF_000390285.2 Anoplophora glabripennis | reverse complement strand
TCTTAACTTTTGAACTACAGGGTGCTAAAGTTTTATGAAAAAACATTTTTTTGTGATAACTTTGGTATTACCCTAGATATTTTTTCAAATTTGGTACACGCCTTCTATTCATCGAGATGCATTTTCTGATGTACAAACAATTTTATTATTTTTGCCAGTGGCGTCTGTACAGGTTTTGTATTGAATATTTTTGAAGAAAAATAAGTTACACCACTGCTTTTTCTTAAAGTAAAAATCAGTTTTGAAATCCTCATTCCTTTCTGGGCAAATGTGGTATCTGGAATTTTTTTCGTTTAACGTACGGTTTTCGCATAAAAAAATAAAATTCATTCATTTGCATCTTATTGGACCACTTACGAGAAAAAAAGAAAGATTTATGTAACTTTAAACAATAATTTATTTAAGATAATAACTTCTAAACGTTGAAATTATGAAATTACAGTAATCTACATACATTTTGGAATGGCAAAAGAAAATTACCCTGGCATAACATATTTTCCTTCAAAAATATTCAATACAAAACCTGTACAAACGCCACTGGCAAAAATAATAAAATTGTTTGTACATCAGAAAATGCATCTCGAAGAATAGAAGGCGTGAACCAAATTTGAAAAAATATCTAGGGTAATACGAAAGTTATCATAAAAAAATGTTTTTTCATAAAACTTTAGCAC
>NW_019424043.1:0-2299 GCF_000390285.2 Anoplophora glabripennis | reverse complement strand
ATTCTACTGTCACTATTATTAATTAATACAATTAATTTATGGTTTTAATTAATAAAATATTTTGACATGCCTGATGTTTCAATAACTGTTAATAATGTTGTCTACCGACGTATAAATACATTTGGGCCAATCTTACCCAGTTTCTACGAACTAACAGAAATGTTGTCTTGCTTCACCATAAATTAAAACGACTCAACTCCGAGTTACTGTACACGTAAGCCATTCTTAACATTGGAAAAACTAATGTAAACACTATCGCAAAAACGTTAATACTACAGAATCGCAAATGACACTAGAGACTACTATCTGTCATTTATTTCACTATTTGAAGGTTAGAAAAGTGACACAGTAGCTGAGGGATATGTCAAAGATTATCTTCTTTTCAAAATACGATCGGGAAGAAAATTTTAACGACAACAATGCTGGCGCTACCTCTTCTACTGCTTACAAATAAAATGAGTCCATGTTTATGGAATCCAATTTCACATTACAACTTTTCATTTCAACATAAATATTAATAAATAGTTAATTGTTTAATGTTGATTGAAATTTGATTTTAGTTATTAAAAACGAACCTGTAAAGCACCCACAAACCTGCAACTGTTGTACAAGAATATTTCTTTCGTACCTACCTGAATTTCCCAATGACTGCGCGTCTCCAAACTGTAAGAGCCAGTTACNTAGAAATCATGCAAGGACCGGTTTTTCCGATTTTTTAGTGATGGTTTTGGCATTAGCCAAATAGAGCTTAGCGAAAATGTTTAAATTTGCTTACTGTTTCTCAACTATCAACAAGGAAAATGTAGGTACCGTACTTTCGGAAAAATACCATTGCTACATTCCTGACACTAGAAAATCCAGAAATGTACAGGGTGATTCAGAACTTATTTAAAATAAAATTAAATGTACACTCTTACTCTCTTGTTGTTTACAAATACAATTTTGTAAAAAAAAAACAACAAAAAGGGCAGTACGAAAATTTAAAAATACACTTCTGCAAACGGACAAAAAATTTAAAGGATTTCTTTCCCAAGGAAAGAAATAAATAAAATTTTATAACCCCTATTCAGCATCAGCATACATCAGGAAATTCTACTGTCACTATTATTAATTAATACAATTAATTTATGGTTTTAATTAATAAAATATTTTGACATGCCTGATGTTTCAATAACTGTTAATAATGTTGTCTACCGACGTATAAATACATTTGGGCCAATCTTACCCAGTTTCTACGAACTAACAGAAATGTTGTCTTGCTTCACCATAAATTAAAACGACTCAACTCCGAGTTACTGTACACGTAAGCCATTCTTAACATTGGAAAAACTAATGTAAACACTATCGCAAAAACGTTAATACTACAGAATCGCAAATGACACTAGAGACTACTATCTGTCATTTATTTCACTATTTGAAGGTTAGAAAAGTGACACAGTAGCTGAGGGATATGTCAAAGATTATCTTCTTTTCAAAATACGATCGGGAAGAAAATTTTAACGACAACAATGCTGGCGCTACCTCTTCTACTGCTTACAAATAAAATGAGTCCATGTTTATGGAATCCAATTTCACATTACAACTTTTCATTTCAACATAAATATTAATAAATAGTTAATTGTTTAATGTTGATTGAAATTTGATTTTAGTTATTAAAAACGAACCTGTAAAGCACCCACAAACCTGCAACTGTTGTACAAGAATATTTCTTTCGTACCTACCTGAATTTCCCAATGACTGCGCGTCTCTAAACTGTAAGAGCCAGTTACATTCCTGCGATGTTTGCACAACCTTATAAGCGGACAAAGCTCACTATTTGTTTAAATATCTGAAAGCCGGCGCCTATTTCAATCTTAATTAGCGTTTCAGCCTTTGGCCCCGTTAGTCCAGGCCGCAGAATTCACACCGATTTGTCTTGGTTAAATGTCAGAATGGATGGCTGTCGAACTGTTACCTTTGTGTAGAGTATACTTCAATGGGAAGGTCGATTTAGATTTATGTTCCCCAAACTGTATTAGCGACTGTGGTCGAATTACTTTTGCGTTAATGAAAAAAGGAAACAAATGTCTTCGAAACAGTAAAGAATATTGTGAAGATGTAAAGAGGCTGTAAGTCTATGGGTACGGTTTGTTCCTTTCTGTTCACTTTTATTCTAAATGGTGTTGCTTTTAAATTCATTGTAAAGTGTAAAAGGTGCTATAGTCTGTTTAAAATTGAAAGAGAGTAATAAAAGCTTATTATGTGTGCAAATCGTAAATAAATGTAGTACTGGTGCTTATATTCAATATTTTTATATTAT
>NW_019424042.1:0-2288 GCF_000390285.2 Anoplophora glabripennis | reverse complement strand
ATGACACTTATATTAAAAATAATGACGATAAAAATTGCAGTTAGTGATCAGAAAAATAAAATTACATCAAGTACTGGCTATCCATGATACAATAAACTTATAAGATATGATACTAAGAGGTCTCATTTTCGTTCAACTCTGCGCATGACGTCATGTGGCTAGTAAACGCCCACATTGTTCTATTATTTACATACGTATGAGCATGGAAAATACGGCTAATTAAAATTTGTAAACATGTTTTTGCCTTAAATCACAAATATTCAAATAATACATAATTACAGCATTTATTTAACAAGTGTAAATTATAAA
Source organism: Anoplophora glabripennis (assembly GCF_000390285.2). Classification (NCBI taxonomy): domain Eukaryota; kingdom Metazoa; phylum Arthropoda; class Insecta; order Coleoptera; family Cerambycidae; genus Anoplophora; species Anoplophora glabripennis. The sequence goes on along the minus strand of NW_019424042.1, from coordinate 1,979 downwards.
ACGAAGCTTTAAAACTATACACACAATTTGTCCCTAAAAACACGAACTACTGTAACTAGCATTTTAATAATTTTACAAGAGAGCGGCATAAAAACGAAAGAGACGTCCGTTTTCAAAACTATATTATTTCATTTAGTATTAAATTAAACATACATTTTTTTAGTTTTAATGTATTTTGACATATTATGTAATATTTGCATAGATTATTACTTATGTTCAGTCAGATACGCCACATCGTGATTCCAAAATTATTCCTTTGTGACAGAGATAAGAAGCAAATACACATTTTTTTAAAGTGATATTTATTTATAAAAAGACATTATCGATTTCTTACATAAAGTATAAAACAAAAATTTTAACACTGTAGCCCTTAATTTTAGTAATGAGGTAAAAATATAAATACAAAACTAAATAAAAACAGTATTACTTATTTTAAACATTATTATTTGTTGTCATGGGGTAGGCTTTCATAAAAATTAACAGTTCAGTACCCAAGCGCAACAGTTTTTGTGCAGATATTTAAACGATAGGCGGTGATTGAACTTCTATTTAACAATTTTCTTTAATTTTCTTTTTCTACTGAATGAAGCACAAGCTCACACAACGAATTAAATCAGAAATACAGGCAGGAACAATTAAAAAAACTTGGAAAAACTCACACAACACTATAAGAATATGGCCACGATCCGTTTGTTTACTTTTTGACTTACCACATAACGTCAGCAAGGAAGCCAAAATGGCGCCGTGCATGCGCAATGTCATATCTCTGTATGGTTGTATCATGCTGGCTATCTGTAGTTTTATAATTAAAGATTGTATTGGTGCTTTTGTGGAACCCCCGTTTTATACAGGGTGTTTCTTAATAACGTGCTAATATTTAAGGAATACAATACAATTCAATACAAAACCTGTACAGACGCCACTGGTAAAAATAATAAAATTGTTTGTACATCAGAAAATGCATCTCGATGAATAGAAGGCGTGTACCAAATTTGAAAAAATANAACATATTTTTCTTCAAAAATATTCAATACAAAACCTGTACAGACGCCACTGGTAAAAATAATAAAATTGTTTGTACATCAGAAAATGCATCTCGAGGAACAAAAGGCGTGTACCAAATTTGAAAAAATATCTAGGGTAATACCAAAGTTATCATAAAAAAATGTTTTTTCATAAAACTTTAGCACCCTGTAGTTCAAAAGTTAAGACTTTTAGGACATATGATCATATGACGTTTTTTTCTTAAAATTGTGCAAAACCGTACTTATCTTATCAAGTTCGACGTCACCTATTACATGAATGTTGTATAAAAATGAAAACGTAATATTGACAGTTGGTAAAAGAAAGCGCAAAAACCAACGCTTAGGTAGGGAATTCTGGAAGGAAGCCTGAATAGTCGAAGATAGGCAGTTGAAGTGAGAACAGTGTGCAGATAGGTAGCAAGACGATCAGTGTAGTGTGAAAAATATAGAAGTAGTGGAAAATTAAGTGTCTAACCGGTATTAGTTAGCAAGTAATATTCTTTAAGTACTTTGTTGTTAATTGTTCTATGTAATCCTATTATTGTGATGGTTATAGATGTTTCATGATAATAATTCTTTGTATGTTTAGCTTCCATTGCTTTATGCTCAATGGCATATATTTTTCTAAGGTAAAATTGTTATAATTATTATTAACAATTGCTCATTGTCTATTTCATGTTAAAATATATATATTGTGTGGGCGCCCAGACATTACAATAACGACTCCTTTGTTTCACATCTAACTTGATTTTGTCATGATTACGTTGTTCGTAAAATATAAATGTTTCATGATAATAATTCTGTATATGTTTAGCCTTCATTGTCTTACGCTCAGGGGCGTATATTTTTCTAAGATAAAATTGTTACAATTATTATTATAGATAGCTCATTATTTATTACAAGTTAAAATATGTATATTGTCGTGACTGCCCAGATATTGCATTAACGACCTCT
>NW_019424041.1:0-2281 GCF_000390285.2 Anoplophora glabripennis | reverse complement strand
TTAATTTGTTGGACGCTGGACAAGCTAGTGTAACCTCAAATAACGACACACTTTAATCGTAGCACATGCACAGTTCCACACCACTCGCTCCGAGTTACTTTTGTTAAGTGGGCGTTCGCCACACAAACAGTATTTAACATGTAACCTAGCAAAAAAATTTAACAATAAGCAATACTGATAAATGAAATACACAAAAATAAACAGTCCTTGCGAGTCTCTCAGTTCTTACAGACACTTTAATATACCACCTTCGTCGTGGCTTCCCTCTGAATAATGGTCCTTAATTAGACAACAGACCTGTCTACAGGATAGAAAAAGCACCCTGTTGATGGTTTCCAGCGATGAAAAACATTCTAATTCACGGATGTACTGTCTCCAAATGTGGAACAACACAAAACCCCCCTTCGCTTCATCACCACTGACCCGCACTATCTCCCTTTACATGCACTGTAGATTGTCTACAATTCATGTACAGGGTGATTAATTAACAATGGGAAAATCGAAAGCTGAAGATACTACATGTGAAATGATGACCATTGGTGCAAACATGCCTTATGCGAAAGTTCATAGTTTCGGAAATACAGGGTGTTGAATGTTAAAATTTTAAATCGTTTTTTTGCGATTATTCTGAAAATATGTAGGTTAGGAACTTGAAAATTTGTGAGCCTATATTTTTTGAAGCGACGAATAAGATGCGTGTTACAATTTCAGCGTTGCTCATAGAGGGCGCCACTTACAACCAATTTTACCGAAAATTTAGTTAATGCAAATTCGATTTACTTAGTCCCATCGATAGGAATTACTTTCCGAAAAACAAGCATACTGATTTCTTACAATTTTTTTTGAAACACTTCAAATAAATATACGTCAATATATTTTATAATACATTCAGTGCCCCCCACATCCCATTCCGCAACCTCTCACGCCTTACAAACCGCCGATCTGAAACTCATCTTACCTTTTGGTTTAACGATGCTGTGCTTCTGGATATCGTTAGTCGAGGGTTCTTTGGTCACGGGGCTAATAGTTATCGAGGAGCCGAGCTTCTGCAGAATATTATCGTCCTGTAAAAGCCAAGTCATTTAATCGTATCGACGTCGTTTCCGTTCACTTACCACTTTCGTAGGCTTATCTTCCTCCTCCTCATCAGAACTAATCACTACGCTCTCATGCTCCACGACCTTAGAAGCTTTGGTAGCCTTTTTCTTCGACGGACTCTGGGGCTTCAGGTTAACTAAAAAAAAAAAATAATAATAACGATCGGACCGTCAACTATGACAAAATCAGACTCACTCGCTATCTTCGGTTGCTGGTGCACGCCTTGGAGGTCCTTCTTCTGCCCGTTACTGGAACGTATCGTAGCCGGAATTGCTTTCACGTTGTCCGGCAGCTTCCTGCCGCACCTTATACACTTGGCGAAGTCTTCCGAGAGATATCCGCAGCCGGCGCAGAGCGCTAGCATGCCAGGAACGAACTTGGGTACCTCCTTGGGCGGTTCCGGCGTGGGGACTTTCGGAGGCTCAGGCGGTAATTGGGTGTTAGGCGTGGAACTGGGAGGCNTATGCTCAAAAAAAAAATGGAAGTTTAAAATAAAATTCTACAATTATTAATTTGCTATATCTAATACAAAATATAAGGAAACGAGCACAATCCTCAATTAAATTCAGTCTTTCAGGTTTAAAAATGTGGGCTAGTCTGTTTTTTGTCACTTTTTATTTGTCGTTCATTATGAAGTTATCGTTATTCACCAAATTCTAAATAGTTCAGCTACTAATAAATGTTTTAAAACTGTGTTTTATAAAAAAACAGTCGTAGAAACGGCGCCTTTAACTAGAACTGCCTGGTTCAAAGGTACCAATTTTCTGAACAACTAATATAGAAGTTTTAAACATTTAAAGTATACGTCTACTTTAAAGACATAAAGTTAGTTAAGTAAGACTTTAGTGACATAAAATGCAGGAAAATTCAAGGCTACCAATTTTAAACACCATTATAAGTTATAAATAACGATAGAAATGGGCGTAATTTTGTAAATAAGGATATCACAGCTTCCGCCAAATTTGATTCACTTTTATATTTTTCTAAATTGCCAGTTAATGATAATAAAAAAAAAAGATCAAGCGTTTTGCTACATTAGTTTATCTTACGAAAATTTCTGAAAGAAAAAGAGCAAAGCCCCATTAAAAGAATTTTCAACAACAAAAGATGGATCTTATAGTAAAATAGATAAATGAAATTGTTAGTTTATATGGATTTATTTGTCGTCCTCCGTTTTCCTAAA
>NW_019424040.1:0-2288 GCF_000390285.2 Anoplophora glabripennis | reverse complement strand
TGGAAAATTGCCAATACACTACATGCATAAAATAGAGTCTTTTTAAATTAGTTACGTATAATTACACTGGAAACATATTAACTGCGAATATTTCTCCTTGAGTTTGTTTACCCATATTTTTAGCAATGGACTGTCAATCACCTCGACACTAACGTGATTCTTTCTTTACCTCAGATTTGACGGCTATATAATGAAAATTATTGACAAATCTATACAGAATGGATAAAAAAATTGATGATTCTACTTATAAAAATAATGGTGCAAGGCCCTGTGACTNTCGACACTAACGTGATTCTTTCTTTACCTCAGATTTGACGGCTATATAATGAAAATTATTGACAAATCTATACAGAATGGATAAAAAAATTGATGATTCTACTTATAAAAATAATGGTGCAAGGCCCTGTGACTCTTAAAAACTCAATATTAACGGTGTTATAACGGTTAGTTACTTATTATTGGTAAAAAATTAGAAAATTAAATTAAATGACCACTGTTTATCAGAAAATTGGTGAGAACTTGTTGGTTTCTGTATTTTTTTTTCAAAAATTAAGCCACTTAACATCATTAAAAAATCTTACGACAAGGACTTCTTGTCCCAAGTCGATAATATTAAAAAAATGCTTTTAATAGTTTGAAGAATCCTTGTATAGTATAATGAAACAGAATTTGGAAATAAAATGATGTATACAATCGTAAACATTAAAACCTGACCAGTTATCTTGATTAATTTATAAAAAATATGAAATTTAAAAGTAATAATAATTTAAGCTAATTATGACTTTTTTCTCGAAAACGGATACTGTTATCAATTTGGAACAAGAAAACCCTTTTCTAAGATTTTTTAGTTATTTTTAATACAAAGTGAGATATTTTTTTTTTTGGAAAATCGCAAAGAAAAAAGTTCTAAGCCATTTTCTCTAAGGCTTTAAAATGTAGAAAATTTTTTTACAAGTGTAATTTGTCCTCAATAATAAGGTTACCAAAAAAATAGTTGGTTGACTGGAAAAAATTCTGTCCAAATGTTTATTTAAAAAAATAATTTTGAGGCTATGTAACTTTGTTAACATTAAGATTTCGAAAAGGTTTCATAGGACTAATTCATTTTACTAGTAGAATAACCTCCTAAATGTTATAGACTCTATTTGGGATTACCCTATACAGGGTGAGTAATAAATAATTGTACACAGCTTAATGGCAGATTGTTAACTTCAAAATATAGCGATTGAGCCAAACATGCCTTAATGTTGCAAAAATATTTTCGATTTTTTGCTGCGTTCAATTTTAAATAAAAATGATATACTTGCTACAAATCGATAAACTCAACTGTTTTAGAGATACAAACGTCTTAAGTTTTTGAGATTCGGCGGGAATTAAATTAGAAAAATATTATTTCCAAAGCAGTAGGCATTGACATAATAAATTGACAGCTGTCACTACAATACCATATTATTAATTATTATTAATCATAAAAGAGTCTCAAAGCAACCACTAGCCACTTCAATGCACGTTCTTGGCCTTTTATTTAAATTTTGTCTGACGTTAAATAAAGTTCTATGTTGTTGGATAAAATAAACTGACTCTTGAATATTTGTCCACAGTCGTCCTTGACTATCAATAATGTATTTGTAAACTAGAGATTTAAGATAACTCCAAAAGTAAAAATCCACCGGATTTAAATCAGGGCTACGTGCAGGCCAAGGTACCGCGTCCAATCGAACGGTGCGGTAAATTTCTCTAAGAAATAAATACAAGAAAAAAAACTAAGTACTTCCTAATCAAATTGAGTAGAATTAACAGAAACAATATCACCCTGTATATTAATGTCTTTTCTTTTTGGCTCTATCTGAAACTCAATTTGGCCTGTATAATAACTATTATCCCCAACATTTGTTGCTTGTATTCTTCACATAAAGCATTATTTAAACAATTTATACCGAAATCAATTTTTTTTAAATTCTAGAATGACGTTAGTTCTTATCATTATTACAAAATAAAATACAATTTACATTTTCGGTATTAAAATTGACTTTCCTAAAATATAATCAACGCTTTCAGAAATACATCTGGAAAAGATGTAGTGCAAAATCATTACCTTGTGTTACTGTGGTAAAAAACTAAAAAACACGTTTCACCGAATTTTACCGTTGGAATGTTCCACAACGTCCATCAAATTTTAACCAGTACTAATGACTGTTAAGGTTACCGATGCATGTAAACTCTAAGCTATTCAAAATGCAGTTGTCTACTATAAAAAAAATTATCCGAAGAAAAATCTTTTGCGGTGT
>NW_019424039.1:0-2285 GCF_000390285.2 Anoplophora glabripennis | reverse complement strand
CTAAATAGAAGAATTCCAGATGCTCGTGCCTTCATTGGAACATATCAAAAGTTTCGTAACTTTGGCCTGCGCTTTAATAATGAACATAACAGAAACCGTCGCAATAACAATCGGAATCGTATTCTTTGTACTTTTGATGACAATCCGAGGCTCACCTCTCACAGGGCAGCTCAGTTACTACAAATTCTAAGTCTCAAATATTACAAACATTACGAGGATTTACACTCTGGGGATGCTGAAAAATGAATGAGGTTTTGCCAGTAGCTTTTAAACTCGACGGAAGAAAATCCCGTCTTTTTGCACAAAATTCTGTGGACGGATGTCTTCTCATTCATAAGACATGGAATAACGAATTACCATAATATCTACGTTGGGCACACGATAATCCTCGAGAAATTCGGTCAAGTTCATTTCAAACTGATTTTTCTTAAATGGTTGGGAGTTTTTTTATGATAATGTTTGTAGTCCACATTTTCTACTCCCAAGGTTATACTCAGGACAATTTCTTGAATTTCTTACTATAACCCGCTGGACCACATCTAGGGTTAGCTGTTCACTTACGACATGGAAGATGGACATGTCTGGATGGAGACCCCCCCCCCCCCCCCCACGCAGCTAAATGCTAATTATCCGTAGCGTTGGACTGGCCGGCCAGGGAGCAATGTCATGAATCATGACGTGGTTAATGGTATTGGACTAAACGCCATCGGATCTTAATCAACTTTTACGTTTGGGGAAATGTATAATACAAAGTTTACGCTACTCCAGTATTAACAAGAGATTATTTCGTTTTAAGGATTCAGGATTCAGGTAGCCTGCAATGATATGCGGCGAAAGTCAAATGAAGTATTTGCTGTAATAAATTCATTAGTTACAGAATGTCGAAATTGTATTGAGGTGGGTGGATTACATTTCGAGCAATTTCTCGAACTTAGTTTGTAGTTTATTTTGTTGTTATTGCACGCCACTAATTAAATCTGTTTTAAATGTGTGTTAAAAGGGTTTTTGATTTTTTTACTCGAAAACTTATTATTTTGTCGTAAGTACTTGCTCAATTGTTTTTCAGAAATCACTTTCAAAANGCGTGAGTAAAAGCAATGTCTGAAGTGAAATTGAGTGAAATTATTCAGTACATTTTCACTCAATTTTGATCATTTTACTCATTTGTGATTATATTTAAACTAAAACTGAGCACTATCACTTAAATATAGGTACTTCTTAAATAAATTCTTCATGTAAACTCGTATTTGGTGCACTTGTACCTAAATCAGAGTAAATATCGTCATTATTGAGTGATCCCACACCCTTTTTCATATCCAGATGCATTGTCTTTGTCTGTTCCCATCATCCCATTAGGTTATCTCGAGACCGTGGCGTGGCGGATGGCAGTATGGCGTATGGTGTGCTTTCGAGTTGAAAAGTATCGGTTTCTCTTGTTATTCTAGTGAAAATTGTATTTAAATACAGTGATTTAATTACAATAATTAAAAACAATACATTGTCTCAATTAATATTTAGTTAAATAAACGGATAATTAAATTATTATCTATAATTATGTATTTGCAACGTACAATATAGGTTATGGCAATTTATTTTTCCGATCAGAAACCAATCAAGACCTAAATTATTGTCTCTAAAATAAATCTGTGTTGAAACCACCATAACTGACCTAATTTTATATAACATGGCTTTTACCCAAAAATTATACAAATTTAATAATTTACAAAATATGGATTTTTATCTCTTAAGTTCAAAGGTTAATATATACTATCAAAAAATATAGATTTGAGATTATTTTTACAATATCTCTCCTAATTTGAAAGTTCATCTTTTTATTTAAGTGAAAAATTTTTTACAGTGTAAGGATAATTTTATCTCAATATTTAGGGTATTATTTTTATATACTTTAAATTTATTAAGAAACAAAACTATTCTTAATTTTTTCCCCACTCTCTATTTACAGGAACATGTTAAACATTTCATGACTGTCTAGTTAATTGCCTACAAACTAGAAATATAATAATCATACATTGATGATTATGTACTCCCCTGACAAATGAAACTACTTCTTGTTCTAAAAATGGCCTTTACTTAATTAAAACATAAATACGAATTATCCAAGTTAGAATTCCGTAGACGTGACGAGTCGCCACTGATGGGTCTGCAAAGTTTCATTAGTGTTCTTTGTTCCTGGACTATTTTACCGGTTTTTTGTCATTAGGAATTATATCGCTTATCAGTATCCAGTTCCATTCCGAGTAGTTTTCCACAGCTTTAGTCCAGTT
>NW_019424038.1:0-2277 GCF_000390285.2 Anoplophora glabripennis | reverse complement strand
AAAACTTTAAAAATTGCATCAAATTTGTAATAAATAATGTTCCGTCCGAATATTTAGTTGTTAGGACTCCTATATTTGCAGTAATTTTTTAAAGCAGGATGTATACCCATCTAGAATACCGAAAAAACTGAGAATTATTCGGAAATTTCACAGTTTTAGAATTTCCCTAATAGTCCAATTAAATGGGTCTTTAAATTGCAATTTTGGTCAACTTACCTGAATTTTTTTGTAATTTAGTTTGGAATATACAAAGGCCGCATAATTAAAAATATATATATTTTGCACAAAAGTTGTCAAGTTTCGAGGGGGTCAAAGTGTGGTGACCTTAAAGTCAATTTCAAGGTCAACATTGATATTTTGGCGCACTCTGACAATAAAACGAAGCATTTTTGAAAAAATGTTTCATACAAAAGTTACGTATTTTTTTCCCGCAAAATACGAATCTGCAGTAAAAAATATGGGTTGATTTTTTAGCGCACTGACGAGAAAACGAAGCATTTTCGAAAAAATTTTTCATACAAAAGTTACGTACTTTTTCCCGGAGAATACGAATCTGCAATAAAAAATATTGGTTTCTATTTAAAAATATATATATTTCAGACAAAAGTTGTCAGGTTTCGAGGTGGTCAAAGTATGGTGACCTTGAAGTCAATTTCAAGGTCAACATTGATTTTTTAGCGTACTCTGGCGAGAAAGTAGTATTTTCAAAAACATGTTTCATACAAAAATTACGTGCTTTTTCCCGCAGAATACGAATCTACAATAAAAAATGTGGGTTTCCATTTAAAAAATAAAGGTTGACCTTGAAATGACCTTGATAATTGACTCCAAGGTAAAATTCAAGGTCACTATAATTTGACCCTCTCAAAACCTGATAACTTTTGTTCGAAATATTTTTTTATAAAAGTCGAATTAAAAAAATTATGCGGCCTGGTACATTAAAATGGGACACCTTGTGTAATAACAATAAATTAAATAAAATAAGTAAAATAAATTTAAAATTAAAAGACCTTGAAGTCAATGTCAAGGTCAACATTGACATTTTGGCGCACTCTGACGAGATAAAGAAGCATTTTCGAAAAAATGTTTCATACAAAAGTTACGTACTTTTTTCCCGCAAAATACGAATCTGCAATAAAAAATATGGGTTTCCATTTAAAAAAATATATATTTCGAACAAAAGTTGTCAGGTTTCGAGGGAGTCAAAGTGTGGTGAGCTTGAAGTCAATTTCAAGGTCAACGTTGATTTTTTAGCGCACTGACGAGAGAATGAAGCATTTTCGAAAAAATGTTTCATACAAAATGTGCAATAACAATAAGCAAAATAAAATTAAAATTAAAAGGGGAAGAGCTAGAAAAAAAAGTTTCTTATAAAGAAATTGTAGAACACACAATTTTACAATGGCAAGAGAACGAAGCATTTCCAAAAAATGTGTCCTACAAAAGTTATGTAAATTTTCCCGCAGAATACGAATCTGCAATAAAAATATGGGTGTCCATTTAAAAAATCACGATTGACCTTGAAATTGACTTCAAGGTAAAATTCAAGGTCATCATAATTTGACCCCCTCGAAACCTGATAACTTTTGTTTGAAATGTTTTTTTTTTCTAACAGTCGAATTAAAAAAACTGCGGCCTGGTACATTAAAATGGGACACCTTGTGTGATAACTGATAACAATACGTTAAATGAAATAAGTAAAATAAAATTAAAATTAGAAGGGGGAGAGCTAGAAAAAAAAATTCTTATAAAAAAATTGTAGAACATATATTTTTACACTACTAAAAGCAAAAAAATATAAATCTATTTCTCTGAAAAGAAAATTTATGTTTTTTAGAGTAGATTGAAAAAAAAACTTAAAATTAATTCATTTTTTTGCTTGTTACGATTTTTTTTTCTCATATCATCGCTTAACTTTTGGCCTCCTTAACTCTGTTAATTTTAATATTAGAAGAAAAAGTCAATAGATAATTTTTATATAAATTTTTATGCTCTACAACTTTTATACAAAACTTTTTTTTCTAGCTCTTTGAGTTATCTGGAAAAAACACTTTGTTTTATTTTTTTTCACTCCCGTATGAGGATTGGAAGAAAAAAATTACTGTCACTTATTTGTACGTCAAACATATAAAAAATTCAGGTAAGTTGACCAAAATTGCAATTGATTTTCATTCTATCTGCTTGCATCATGTTTGTCGATTGTTTTTAAATTACATTTAATTTGGTCTTTACGAAAAGATAGGCGTTATTTTAATCATCTGAAACTAAAAATAATAC